>NC_043006.1:82288603-82436103 GCF_006345805.1 Octopus sinensis | reverse complement strand
TATTCTCACTTGCTAATCTTTAGAGTAATTCTTTTGCAAGTGACTAAGGACAAAGAGACAGTTGTATCTGAACCCATTCACTTCTTCGCAGTCTTAACAGGATTGTTGAATCCCTCACGCCACCACAGAAAAATTGGTGAATTATGAATTCATCACCAATGGGATTTTCAGATACACTTTATGATCAATATGCAAAACAAATAGAGTGACAGCTACACATATTTACATGTATATGTATATATTTATATATGTGTGTGTATAATATACATATATGAATGTATGTTTGTTTGTGTGTGTATATATATATATATACGTGTGTGTGTGTGTGTATGTATATATATATATATATATACAGACACACATATATATATATGTGTATATATATGTATGTATATACATATATATATATATATATATATATATATACAAACACATACACAAACACACACACACATATATATATATATATACTTAGATATACACACACATATATATATACATACATACACCAGTGTAATACTGAGGAAAGAATTAGGTTTTGTAAAGAGAAATAAACTTCTGAAATAAATTTTGAAAAGATTTTTAAAATCTTTTTAAAAGTGAGAATTCCTTTGTTTTAATTGATTTCTGATTTTATTATTTTTTTTAAAGTGACTGATTATGAAGATAATTACAAAGATTAACATTCATGATATCTGAATTGTCACAGGAGTGGCTGCATGGTAAGTAGCTTGCTTTCCAACCACATGGTTCCAGGTTCAGTCCCACAGCATGGCACCTTGAGCAAGTATCTTCTATTAGAGCTTCGGGCTGACCAACGCCTTGTGAGTGGATTTGGTAGACGGAAACTGAAAGAAGCCCGTCGTATATATATATATACCTTGGATCACAGGACAGCCTGCTGTGCTTACCTTGGATCGTGGGGGCGACCTGCTGTGCTTGAGGAGACCAATTGAGTCAAGTACATCAACATCAAAATAAAAATCAAACGGAAATGGTATTTGTGATACCCTTGCCGGTGGCACGTAAAAAGCACCATCCGAATGCGGCCAATGCCAGCGCCACCTTGGCTGTCTTCTATGCCGGTAGCATGTAAGAAGCACCAACCAATCGTGGGCATTGCCAGCTTTCTGTGGGCCCTGTGCCGGTGGCACATAAAAAGCACCCACTACACTCGCGGAGTGGTTGACATTAGGAAGGGCATCCAGCTGTAGAAACACTGCCAGATCAGACTGAAGCCTGGTGCAGCCTCCTGGCTTCCCAGACCCCAGTCGAACCGTCCAACCCATGCTAGCATGGAAAATGGACATTAAACGATGATGATTAGTGGAATATTAAATCTCAGATTCTGAAGGCCTACAAAGATCATGGGTACTGCCCTTTCATCCAGATCTAACTAAAAAAAAAAATCTAACAGCTCAAAATCTTAATCAATGCACACATCAAAGAAATACCATTCTACTTCATCTTCTCAAGCTTTAGAGAACCAACAACTAAAACCTGCAAAGCCCTTATAAATGCTATCCCTTAAGATCACTAATGTGACAATCTCACATTCACAAAATAATAATGTCTATGTCCCCAAAACTAGTTCTACTCTTTAGAACCTGAACATTTTTCATACCTAAACAGTTGCTGGTTCTTTACAAAGACCAAATGAAATCTAGATTGGAATACTGCTCTTCTTTCTTTTTTTTTTTACTCTAGGCACAAGGCCTCAAGTTTTTGGGGAGGGGGTCAGTCGGTTAGATCGACCCCAGTACGCAACTGGTACTTAACTTATCGACATCGAAAGGATGAAAGCAAAGTCTTTCAAACCCCCGTTTGTATCCCCCAAGATGCATTCCATTCCACTCTGTCACAACAGGATGAAAGTAAAGTCGACCTCGGTGGAATTTGAACTCAGAACAAAAAGACAGACGAGATACCTATTTCTTTATTACCCACAAGGGGCTAAACATAGAGGGGACAAACAAGGACAGACATAGGTATTAAGTCGATTACATCGACCCCAGTGCGTAACTGATACTTAATTTATCGACCCCGAAAGGATGAAAGGCAAAATCGACGTCGGCGGAATTTGAACTCACAATGTAACGGCAGACGAAATACGGCTAAGCATTTCGCCCAGTGTGCTAACGTTTCTGCCAGCTCGCCGCCTTGTTGTGGAGGTGTGTGGCTTAGTGGTTAGGGTGTTGGATTAATGATCGTAAGATTGTGGTTTCGATTCCTGGACCGGGCAATGTGTCATGTTATTGAGCAAAACTCTTCATTTTATGTTGCTCTTTTCCACTGCTTTTATACCTTAACAGTTATTGTTACTCTGCACAAGACAAACAATATCCTAGACTACATCTAAAAGAAATCCTTCTGGCTAACTAGCAACATTTCTCTTTCCAACAAACATCAGTTTGTATCCCAGGATCTTTTTGGTTTGAACGGCAGTTTTTTCTAGCGGTGTCTAATGGAATTGTCACCCATAATTATGACCCTAGTATCGATCTATTGCATTTCAATCTGTTTTAGATTTAGGGTTAGGGTTCAATCTGTTTCTTAAACGAGGAACATATTCATACGGCATAGAATGTTTTGCACCTCAATAGACGTCACTGATTGGTTGAAATTGCAGAAATTGAAGAAGAAAAAACAACAAATATCTTACAAACTATAGAATTTTCTCAATAAAGCCAAGAGAAAAAGATGTTTTATAAACACATTCTACCATAGGCGCAGGAGTGGCTGTGTGGTAAGTAGCTTGCTAACCAACCACATGGTTCCGGGTTCAGTCCCACTGCGTGGCATCTTGGGCAAGTGTCTTCTGTTGTAGCCCCGGGCCGACCAATGCCTTGTGAGTGGATTTGGTAGACAGAAACTGAAAGAAGCCTGTCGTATATATGTATATATATATGTGTGTGTGGGGGTGGGTTTGTGTCTCGTTTGTCCCCCTAGCATTGCTTGACAACCGATGCTGGTGTGTTTATGTCCCCGTTACTTAGCGGTTCGGGTATAAGAGACCGATAGAATAAGTACTGGGCTTACAAAAAGAATAAGTCCTGGGGTCGAGTTGCTCGATTAAAGGCGGTGCTCCAGCATGGCCGCAGTCCAAATGACTGAAACAAGTAAAAGAGTAAAAGAGTATCAGTATACGAAGTTTAAAAGTGTTTAGTTAGGTGGAAATTATTTAAAAAAACTGCCGTTCAAACCGAAAAGGTCCGTATCCCGCAAGATGCATTCCCTTCCACTCTGTCACAACAGGCTTTGCTCCTCAGAGTCTGGTTGCAAGCCAAAATGACGTGAGCCAAATTTATGGGCACAGTTCCTTCCTGACCTAAAAAGAAATAAGGCGATGCCCCATCGTTATCTTGGTTATGCTGGTTTAAATAAACCAAAGAATTGTGGTTTATAATGTCTGGCGGTGAATTTTTCCTTACGAAATTAAAAGAAAACATTTCTTTCGCAGATCGAGTGAAAATTCAAAGGGGAATAACTGCAAATACTAAATCAGTCAACACTATAGTCTAAGGGAAGTAACTGTGAACGCTATTGCTTTTTATTTTTTTACGTCTTTTTTATTTCTGGTTTTGGTATCAGAGTAATCGTGGTGGACCAGGCGTGAGACCGAAAGCATTCCACCATAGTCGTCCAGTCGCATTTTTAGGTACTACTAGCGAACAGTGGTCCCGGTGCGCGCACACGCGTACTCGCGCGAGCTAATCGTGACTAGTCGAACCTATAACGACTTCCTAGCAAAGTAAATAAAACACAAAATAAATCATTTTTGTTAAACAAAGTAAATAAAACACAAAAACACAAAGTAAAAAGTTTTTTTAACAAAGTAAGGATCGACTAGTCATGACTAGCTAGTGTGGATGCGTGCACCGGGACCACTGTTCGCTAGCAGTACCGCACTTTTACTTATATCAGGTGCTATATTTTCCCAGTGATTCCTTCCTTTTAAAAAATATTAGCGTGTAATTTGATGAAGATTTGAAGAAAATGAAGAAACCGAATAAAGATATATTTTTATAAGATAAACTTTTGAAGTTGGAAATCGGAATTTTTTAAGTACAAAATGTAGATCAGGAAGTTTGCTTTGTTTATTGTGGGATCACTTCTCTTTTATTCATAAAGTTTGGTTGGTTGAGGAAGCTACACTTCCTACTCCTAATAAATTTTGTGGGGCTAATGCAGTTTCGCAACTCTCCTTGAAAAATGCATTTCTTTTTTTAAAAATCATTTTTTTCGGATTCCTACGTTTTAGATATCGGAAATTACGAATATGCAAGAAATTTTTTCACCCGCCCAAATTTAAATTTTTGATTTTGTTTACTTTAAAGAAATTAAATACAGACAAAAACTTTAAAGTGAAAAGAATTTGAATTTTACTTGTGTTTGCCTTAAATAATCGTATATAGGCGCAGGAGTGGCTGTGTGGTAAGTAGCTTGCTTACCAACCACATGGTTCCGGGTTCAGTCCCACTGCGTGGCACCTTGAGCAAGTGTCTTCTACTATAGTTCGAACCGACCAAAGCCTTGTGAGTGGATTTGGTAGGCTGAAACTGAAAGAAGCCCGTCGTATATATGTATATATATGTGTGTGTGTGTGGTTGTGCCCCCCCCCCCAACATCACTTGACAACCGATGCTGGTGTGTTTACGTCCCCGTAACTTAGCGGTTCGACAAAAGAGACCAATAGGATACATACTATGCTTACAAAGAATAAGTCCTGGGATTGATTTGGTCGACTAAAGACGGTGCTCCAGCATGTCCACAGTCAAATGATTGAAACAAGTAAAAGAGTAAGAGTATATATTGAGTGAGGAACACCCATATCAAGCTTGAATAGACTAAAAGGGAATGACTTTATGAAAAATGATTTTGATATCTTGAGTTTATCTTTGTTTACTAAAATAAATTTTAAATTTCATCTTTTGTTTGCTAAAATAAAATTTAAAGTGTAAATAGACTATTTTGTCTTTTCATAAGTATGTTAGTGTGAAAATAGAACAGCGTTAAATAAAAGAAGAATAAGCATAGAAAGTTTTTCAAGTAAAAAACGGTCCCTGGGCTGAAAAAGGTTGGGGACCACTGCTATAGAAGACGGTGTTACTGTTGTTTTTAGCCCCAGGAAGATATTCATATCTATCTATCTCATTATACACATATCTATATGCTTATTGAATTTTAAATTTTGAAAACGTGGATTCTTGCATATTCGGAATCTCCATTATAAAAACATAGGGAAAAAATTTCGAAAAAGTTCAAAATCGTAATGGGGAGGGGGCGGTAGTTTTTTTTTGGTTTTTTTTTGCATATTCGTAATCTCCGACATCTAAAACGTTAAGATCTGAAAAGATTTTTTTCGAAAAAATGCACTTTTCAAGGAGAGTTGTAAAACTGCACTAGCCCCAAATTTTACCGAGTTGGTAAAAATTTACCAATTATTCTTCATAATTATTCTGCAGCTTATATCTTTATTGCTTTTGCGTTTTTCTATCCCATTTTACAGAATTGCTGTAGAACATCAAAACAGTCTGAGACATTAGATAATTATCTTCTAAATTCTGTTTTGATATTACAAAATTCAAAGTGAGAATTAACCATAATTTTTATTTTTTTATCACACCCGTCTCATGAGACGTGCGTGATAATAAAACTTTAACGGAAAAGTGATGGGCAGAGGTAAAGAATACGCATACCACCCGTTTCTGGCGTAACCTTAACCATAAACACCGGGTGTGCGTATTCTTTACCTTCACAAAGTGTTGTATTCTTCAGTAGGTTTTAAAGGGTACTAGTAGCGTAGACTGGACCCGGTTTGCGCACACGCGCCTCAGCGCGTTGGTGCAAACCGGGTCCAGTCTACGCTACTAGTACCGCGTAACTCTCGTCACTCCTTGGTGTGGCTTCCAGACGGTCACCATTGTCAATCTCAAGCATCTTTTACACTTTTTCTCTGCTGGCGAGCTGCCATAGCTAGCGGGTATCTAACACTGGAGTTGTTTCCCCTGCTTCGATACTCTTGTCTGTGCAACAAGAACGTAGATTGAGGAGGCGAAATATTAAAAAATTGGAATCTTTTCGGTTTGAACGGCAGTTTTTCTAGCGGTGTCATATGAAATTGTCACCCATAATTATGACACTAGTATCGATCTATTGCATTTCAATCTATTTTAAGGGTTGGGGTGGGGGGAAGGGTATCTTTTTTTCTTCAGAAATGTAAATAAACCCAATCTGTTTCTTAGACGAGGGACATATTCATATGGCACAGAATGTTTTCACCTCAATAGACGTCATTGATTGGTTGAAATTGCAGAAATTGAAGAAAAAACAAAAAAACAAATATCTTACAAACTATAGAATTTTCTCAATAAAGCCAAAAGAAAAAGAAGTTTTATAAACACATTCTACCAGTATACGAAGTTTAAAAGTGTTTAGTTACGTGGAAATTATTTTTAAAAACTGCCGTTCAAACCGAAAAGATCCAAAAATTGATATCTTGAACTGAACATTCTTTTTACAGAAGAAAACAACCAATCAGTTCTTTGCCCAATTCCCTCTCCATGAAGTAGAGATAGCTATTCCGCATGTCCGTTGACCACAGATTACACTTGTCTCGTAGATGAGGGCAATAGTTAAGCATTTAGCAAATTTCAGTTTGTAGGAATCCACCTGTCTTTTATTCCAACACTGCCTTAATGAATCGATGAGTTTACTCCACAATCGATAAATCTCGTGTGTAGCAATATTCAAATAATGAAGAACAACAGATAATTTCTTACGATAGAAAGAACCATATTTCTCCTAAAAACCTCTTGGCGTTTTACATTCTTTTTTAATTCTTACATTTTGTGTGATTTTGAACACGACATGGCTGCTTTTCCATCACTTAATATCATCATCATTAAGAGTATTTGCGAAATCAGCATAAAATGTGGTTGATTGTGATTCCCTAAGATTTAATGGGGATCTTTTTGGTTTGAACGGCAGTTTTTAAAAATAATTTCCACGTAACTAAACACTTTTAAACTTCGTATACTGGTAGAATGTGTTTATAAAACATCTTTTTCTTCTGGCTTTATTGAGAACATTCTATAGTTTGTAAGATATTTGTTGTTCTTTTTTCTTCGATTTCTGCAATTTCAACCAATCAATGACGTCTATTGAAGTGAAAACATTCTGTGCCGTATGAATATGTCCCTCGTTTAAGAAACACATTGGGTTTATCTAAGAAAAGATCCCTAGGTGCAACTTATCCAGTATTGTCTTATACATTACATCCTTGCCTGTTGTGATTAATTGGCTCTTAACTTTACACCAGGTGATTATAAACATGCACCTGAAACACTTTGATGATTAAATAAAAGGACCTTTTCACTTGCTGTCACAAATTTCGTTTGCTTTTTTTTTAATTTTGTTCCTCTGAGTTTTCAAATTTGGTTATACCGATTTAGTTCTGTGTGCTAATTATGAAAAATGAAAGTCATTTTTGCCATAAATTATTAAGTAAAAAAGTTAAGAGCTTTTAAATTTTGAAGATTTTGAGTATTTAGCCAATCGAAAATCACTGTTATACATAATACAGCTTAACCCTTTGCTTGTCCTGTCTGGCAGTTGACTTGGCAGACACTCATAAAATTATTAACCATCTTACTAACAATAACTCTGTGCACCTTTTCAAACTCCACCTGTCTAACACCCGTGGACATGTTTACAAAGTCAGAAAACAGCACAGCTCCCATGACTTTCGGAAACATTTTTTTCACGCTAAGAGTTGCTGAAGCATGGCACAAACTGCCAGCATCAGTTGTTAGTTGTCGGAGTACTGCATCCTTCAAAACTTCCATGCTTCATGAGATTCGCCAACACTACACCTGATTTTCTCCCCTCCAGATACACGCAAGCATGTATCTGACTCATATACTGTTCGCTTTCCAGACATTTTTACATTACTGCATATACTTTATACGCACTTTTGACAAGTTGTGGTGCACCTGAGCACTGTATACACTAATTTCATTATTATTTTTTTTTTATATATTCATTTAGATATTTCTTGGGAGAAAACCGATGAATTAAGACAAGAAAACTCTGAGGATTACTTCCCTTGATTAGCAAAACTATCCTTTACGTGAGAAATAGTTTTCACGCATTTCGGATAATCCCTAATGGTCTCTAGTGGTGGACGGTAATAATAGCACTGGTAAAAATGGCACAAGTGAAAAAATAGGTAAAAATGGTACAATAAGCTTACTGAATATATACACTATTGGCAAAAGAAGTAGGATAAAGTTTTTACGGATGTATGTGTTTATATGACACTATGTATATAGTCACCATTTATACACACACTCACACCGGCTTATACAAACTTACAGTCACTACTTGTACACACTCCCAAACATATGTATATATATGTTTATTATATATACAAGGTCTTGTCTTTCCCATTCGCAAATGAGCTCCCTTTAATTTTGCTTAAGATTGCTTTCAATTTCGCTGTGTCAATGCAACTCTGAATTTTGCTTACGATCAACCAATTACTTTATCTCGTAAATTAAACGATCTAATGTTATTTGGAATTAAAGTTGGAGAATTTGGGTAATTTTAGCCAATCGTGGCGTTAGTAGCTTGTTACCATGACAACCGCACGCTGCGTTGTGATTCACTCTCCGTGCTGTACGTTGTTCTATGTTTGTTCTTTACACAACAAGGTTCTTTTTAGCCGCGTGTTTTGTTTTAATTTTTCTGTATGCTAGTATACTACATATTTTTCTCTGCTTCAGTATGTTAGTATTTTTTGTGCTTTTTCTGTGTGTTAGTATTTTTGCATATTTTTCATTTCATATATTTTTGAGACTCATAGATTCAGATAGCTGGATTTATGATTTCACTAGGTTAATTCTATTCATAAGAATTTTAATTAAGAGTATTTCTTAAACCGTTAGCTTCACATTTCAACAGCTTAACTGAAAATTAGCCCACGTAACAGAAACTGAGAGAGAATCGTGGAACAAGGAAACTGTGGGTGATACAGATGATTTGGCATTATTTTTGAATTCTGCATGCAAAAACATATGGGTTACAGGTATTCTTTTCCTTGGAACAAATTGCAAGCATGAAAACGTTACTCAACTTTGAAGTTTTGGAGACATACGCCCCCTTTTCACACACACACATACATTTATATTTTAATGATGTACGCAAATACATGACAGGTAATAATAATACTAAAATACGCATACAGTAAACATATGCAGACAAATATGTTAATATTACAAACTTTAAAAAAATAATAAAAATATACATAGGCGCAGGAGTGGCTGTGTGGTAAGTAGCTTGCTAACCAACCACATGGTTCCGGGTTCAGTCCCACTGCGTGGCATCTTGGGCAAGTGTCTTCTGCTATAGCCCCGGGCCGACCAATGCCTTGTGAGTGGATTTGGTAGACGGAAACTGAAAGAAGCCTGTCGTATATATGTATATATATATAAGTGTGTGTGTATATGTTTGTGTGTCTGTGTTTGTCCCCCTAGCATTGCTTGACAACCGATGCTGGTGTGTTTACGTCCCCGTCACTTAGCGGTTCGGCAAAAGAGACCGATAGAATAAGTACTGGGCTTACAAAGAATAAGTCCCAGGGTCGATTTGCTCGACTAAAGGCGGTGCTCCAGCATGGCCGCAGTCTAATGACTGAAACAAGTAAAAGAGTAAAGAGTAAAAGAGAGTAATCAATGAAGAGACAAAAGTGATTTTTGCAGATAATACATTTTTATAAAATGCTACATCTTCATTTTCTTATATATACACACACGGAGGTGCAATGGCCCAGTGGTTAGGACAGCGGACTCGCGGTTTCGATTCCCAGGTCGGGCGTTGTGAGTACTTATTGAGCGAAAACACCTAAAGCTCCATGAGGCTCCAGCAGGGGGTAGTGGCGATACCTGCCACAACTTTCTTTCACTCTTTCTTCTGTTGGCCTGGCGTCATTTGAAGACTAAAACAATGCGAAGCGCATTGTGACCACGGTGATATATACATACACACACTCACATATGTGATCTGATGAGCTAGCTCTCTTTATTTGCGTTGATTTGTGAATAAACAGTTGCATTTTATAATGCATTTTAGTGCAGAAATATAAGTGTGATTTGTTATACACTGAAATTATAGTTACATAAAAAGCCTGTGAAACAGGTTTAATCCACAGGATGACAAATGGTTAAATAAATATATTCATTGCTCCTACCTCCTGATTTTTGCGTGGTTTATAAATGTGTGTGCGTGTGTATATATCCATATATATATACATATATAAACAATTGCAGTGTGGAAGGTGTTTATAAGCTATTTAAGAAACACACAAAAACCGTTAGATTCACTTCAACATTTAAATTTAATTTGTCAAAATATTTTCGTCGCTTTGAGACTGCGGCCTGTTCACTGATAAAACTTCGTATTCGTGGTCTCAAAGTGATGAAAATATTTCGACAAATTAAATTTAAATGTTGAAGTAAATTTAACGGGTTTTTTTGGCTTATAAACACATTCCACGCTGCAATTGTTTTCGTTCCAGCACACGATCTCAGATCAAGTCACTCGCTATGCAAGTACATCTCCGTAATATACATATATATATTTAAATAATCTTTTATCGTTTACTTGTTTCAGTCTCCAGGCTGGAGTACTGCGTTGAAGAGTTTTAGCCAAATGAATCAAACCCAGTACAGTTTTTAAAATTCTGATACTCATTCTATCAGTCTGTTTTGCTGAACTACTTGGTCATGGAGACATAAATACACACATCACTGGCTTCTTTTAGTTTCTGTCTACCAAATCCACTCACAAGGCTTTGGTCAGCCCAAAGCTATTGTAGAAGACATTTGCACAAGGTGCCATGCAGTGGAACTGAACCTGGAACTAAATGGTTAGGAAGCAAGCTTCTTACCACACAGTAACTCCTGCATGCATGCATCCATCTATGTATATATATATATAGCACAATATGAATAGAGCATGGCTGAATAGTTCATAAGTTAGCTTCACAATCACAAACGTTCTTGGCTCAATCCTATAATGTGGTATTTTGAACAAGTGTCTTTTACCATAGCCCAACCCTGTGAATGAAATTGGATAGATGAAAATTGTGTGGAAGGCTAGTCAAATGGATTCTACTTGCAATTCAAAAGGTCCAGTCTTTTTAACCTTTTTGATACTCACCAATCTAAGACTGCTCCTTGCTTTGTGTTACAAACATCTCACTGTCGAGTGTTTTGAATTAAAATCTTCCATCAGATGTTAGTCTCAGTCTATGTTCCAAAAGTCAATTAATAAGGACAAAGTTATTTTACTAAATTCTTCATTATATTCAAAATTAATTGAAGCAAAGACAGAGTATCTCAATAGAAATATGGTAACAAAAGGGTTAAACACTGTATAATACTGGTTTTGCCTAAGAATTACATTTATAAGAATCCATTTACAACTATCACCATTGAAATATTTTAGACTGCTATTTACGACTCTTTATGAAATGGATGTAAAGAAATAACACACAAAAGTTCCAAAATAAAGTTTTTCTATCTTTTATTGAAGGAAACATTTTAAAAATTAACCAGAACCAGGAAAAAAACCCAAAAACAAAAAAAAGAAAGGCTTGTTTAAGGATGTTGGTGACTTGAAAATATTTCTCAAATTTCCAAGGGATAAAAAAAAAAAACATGCAAAATTTTTCATGATGATTAGTATTAGTTTTACACTTATTATTATTAATTAATCAGTCATGTCTAGACTGATGTTCAAAGTTAGTGAATAATACACTAAAACAGTCACTTTTCAGCTTAACCAACTCATTGGAAGTAACCAATATATATATATATATATATAATATATATATATATACACACGCACATATATATTATGTATTTTTCATATATACATATACATATCATCTATATATATATATATATATATATATATTATGTATTTATCATATATATATATATATATATATGTATGTATATATATGTATGTATGTATATATGTGTGTATGTATATATCATATATGCATTTCATGTATATACCATGTATGTATAAGCAAAGTTTTGGGATTTTCTTTTGTATAACGTGTGTTCACTTTCTTTGCTTTCTCACTTTATTTTCTTATTTCTTTCTGCTGCTCTTTTATTGTCCAGTACATAAAATTCCTCATGTGTGAATCGTAGGTCCAATTTGCCGCGAATGTGAAGTTTCAGCACTGGTCCCATCCTGATATTAAAATTTCAGATTTCAACCGATATGTAAGCACAAAATAAAAGAACAAAAAAAAAAAATTCTAAAAACACATGTAATTTCTTCTAGGACTAATATTGATACAAATATAACAACTAATTTTTTTTTGGTTTCTTAAGTCTATAGGAAATTTTCCTGATGAAAATACTGCTGAAGAAGCCATCTGTGTATCATACTAAATGTATGCATGCCATTATAAGGCATGATGCTGTGGACTTGTCTGAGATAAAATCTCTTCATAGACTTGTTACTCACTGCAGTGGTAATATTCACCTTGCTCCAGGTGGCGAGCTGGCAGAAATGTTAGCACGCTGGGCGAAATGCGTAGCCGTATTTCGTCTGCCGTTACGTTCTGAGTTCAAATTCCATCAAGGTCGACTTAGCCTTTCATCCTTTTGGGGTCAATTAAATAAGTACCAGTTACGCACTGGGGTCGATATAAGCTGTGTGTCTGTCCTTGTTTGTCCCCTCTGTGTTTAGCCCCTTGTGGGTAGTAAAGAAAAAAATATATATATTGTTTTTAACACAAGAGATTTACCTCAAACAATTTTACAACATCATGCCTTTTGATGATGTGAATAGATTTAGTATGATGCACAGGTGGCTATTTTGATTTGCATACATGGAGTTTTGCTGGAAGAAGATCTAAATTAACCAAATTTTAAAACATTTCATCTGTTCCTAAAAAATGAAATCTGAAAAGAATTCAGTGGTGAATTCAACTACTTAAAAATTTGAAGGTATATTTCCAACAGCATACAAGAAAAACTTCAATTGTTGATTGTAGAATGCATATTTATAAATGCCAAGAACAAAAAGTTCATGACAAGGGATTATGGAGCATACAACTGTCAAGCCTAAGCTATCTTTGCATGTATAAGACCAAAATCTGAGGAAGTAAGCAGCTAGCAATGCCCTACAGAGAAGAAAACTTATCAACAGAAGACAGTTTTTGCATGCTGCAAGAGTAGATAACTCATAAATTATGCAGTAACCTCTTTTAAGTTTTACAGCCAGTGTCCTGCTGTTCTCAAGAAAACTCATTTACCACAGCAGAATTGATACAGGTACTGGTGCCATGTAAAAAGCACCCAATACGCTCTGTAAAGTGGTTGGCATTAGGAAGGACATCCAGCTGTAGAAACCATGCCAAAACAGATATTGGAGCAAGCTGAGGCCCCTTGGTCATACCAGCTCTTGTCAAACCGTCCAACTCATGCCAGCATGGAAAGCGGACATTAAATGATGATGATGATGATGAATATATGTATGTTCATTCTAAAGATTGATAGAAGTTCTGAGTAAAAGACTTCAGTTAACTAGAACTTAGTAAAGTATTTATAAGATGGAGATATTAAAAAATGTTAACCAAATTCTTTCTTTTAAGTTCTCTAGTATTTTTTTTTTTTTGATTTTTACAATTACCTTATCTGTTGATGCTGTTTTTGTTTAGTTTATTCTTCAAATGTTTGAGTTTTGGGTTCTTCCTAATATTATGGATTTTACAAATTAAACACTTTTTTTTCTCTCTCCAGTTGAAAATTTCTAAAATAACTAATGTGATTCTGTGCCTGCTGTTGTTTTGGTAAAACCTTTTGATAGCAACTCATCATGACTGTCCCTGGTTCTAAGATACAAATTTCTTGTTTTAAAGTGGCCTAAATTAAAATGTCTAAATTTCATGTTAATTTATGTTTCAAACAGCAGATTTATAATGACAAAATTATTTCACTAAACGTTTTATTTTCAAAATTAACCAAAAGAAAGGTTGTGTATTTCAACAGAAATATGGTAGTCAAAGGGTTAAAGTGGTCTAAAGTAAAACCTTGCGCCAAGATTTCATTTGAAAATATTCTTCAAACACCCGATTACTGATGACAAAGTTATTTCACTACATTCATTATTTTCAAAACTAACTGAAATAAAAGCAGAGTGACTATATTCCAACAGAAATATAGTCACAGAAGCATTAGAGAAAATATGAAATACTTCATCAAAGACTAGAAAAGAAAGAATAGTTTACCAAGGGGAGAGTTTACTTACTGTGACAAGCAACTTGGATATTTACAAGGATAGCCAACTTTCAAGAAATTAATCCTCCAAAAACCAAAGACAGTTATTAAATATAGATCAGGCCTAAGAATAATTTCACTAACCCGATAGATTATAGAGCAGCCCCGAAGAAAATTAGATTCTAACAGTAATCGAGCTGTTGGAAGCAAAAAAAACAAACTAACTACAATCCTTATCAATCCCTAGCATCAATTTTTGCCTATTTTAAAAATAAAATTAAACCTATAGACAGTGTAATTCATTAGAAATAAGATCAGCATAGAATCAAACCAATATACTGTTATTATTTTACTCTTTGATGTACAATAATTTTTTTCTGATATATTTTTATTAACCTGTGTCAAGTATAATGTTAATTATATAATGCTAACCTTAGACAAGAACCATCCTGCATGAATGTCAGACTTAACAAGAGAGTTTTACAGGGGTCGTTTCCTCTGTAACACAAAGAGACAGCAGATAATTTTAATTATTCTTGTAGTAAGTTAAAATTAAAAGTGTGAGTCTAGCCATAGTGCCACATACAGATTAAATTAAGCAAATACCATCACCTTTAGCTAATGAGTAGAAAGAAATGTTAGAAAACATTTGGCATTTTATATATTTTGATAAGAGTTTTAAATATTGTGATACAAGATTCCTTGAGTGTGTTCTGATTAAATCATTTACTTAATATTAGAATTAAGGAGTTAATAACTTTCGGGTTTTATTAAATGCTGCATATAACTATATATACCTCTTTGATATTATCATGCAAATAAAAGTCAAGACACTGTACAGAACTTATATCCAAGGGTAATTATGTTCAAACTAACATCTGTGAATGATTGAAGATGAGGTATTAACTGCCATTGAAGGTCTCGCATTTTGCAGCATCATGCATATTTGAAGAAGGAAAAACTAAATTAGTCCTCTATGGAAATGAAGAAATGAAAGCCAAGACAAAAACTGCTAAAAGAGGAAGTATTGATACATCTTACTAAGAAAGATGAGAAATAATGAAAAGGAAATACATCATCATCATCATCATCATCACTGACAACTACAATAAAGGATAAGTACAATGATACAGACTAAGCAACATTTGAAGTACTAAATCAGGGTCAAAAATACTCTTACTATTCCTTATCTATTTATTTAGTATAGTAAGTAAACATTTCACCACTCTCTCTGACAAAGGATTTAGCTGATCCCTGTCAACCCACCAAATTGTTAGAATTCTTCATAGCAATACGATTTTCCTCACCAAACTTTTTTATGGGACAATTTATCATCATCATTTAACATCTGCTTTCCATGCTGCCATGGGTTGGATGGTTTGACTGAAAACTGGTCGGCTGCACCAGGTTCCTATCTAATTTGGCATGATTTCTACAGCTGGATGCCCTTCCTAGTGTCAATCACTCCAAGAGTGTAGTGGGTGCTTTTATGTGCCAGCTACAAAACACCAGCATTGGTCACGACTATGATCTCATTTGGCTTGACTGGTCTTCTCAAGCACAGTATATTGCCAAAGGTCTCGGTCACCTGTCACTGCCTGCATGAGGCCCAAAGTTTGAAGAGTGCTTTTTATGTGCCACTGGCATTGGAACCATTTATGCAACACTGGCATCAGCCATGACTACAATTTCACTTGGCTTGACAGGACTTCTCAAGCATATTCCCTAACATTCAAAGGGTGTATTTTACGTGCCAGTTATGTGACACTGGCATTGGTCATGACAGATTTTTATATCTTTACTATTTATCAACACAAGACTATCAACAGTTTTTGTTTCATTCATCTAATTTTATCATAAAGATGGTAAACTGATAGAAATGTCAAAGCATCACAAAAAAATGTTGAGTGGAATTTCTTCTAGTTTTTTATGTTTTTGAATTCAAATACCACTGAGGTCAATTCTGTCTTACATCTTTTCACAGATCAATAAATTAAGTACTAATGTAATTGATTAACCCCTTCACCTTAAAATTGTTGACTTTGTGCCAAAATCTGATACGCATTATTAAGATGATGGGCTGGCAATAATGTTAGAGCACCAGAGAAAAATACCATACCATATTTACTCTGGCATTCTTTTACTTGTTTGTCATTTTGAATGTGGCCATGCTGGAGCACTGCCTTTAGTCGAGCAAATCGACTCCAGAGCTTATTCTTTGTAAGCCTAGTACTTATTTTATTGGTCCCTTTTACCGAACCGCTAAGTTATGGGGGACGTAAACACACCAGCATCAGTTGTCAAGCGATGTTGGGGGGGGGGACAAACACAGACACACACATACATATATGACGGGCTTCTTCCAGTTTCTGTCTATCAAATCCACTCACATGGCTTTGGACAGCCCGAGGCTATAGTAGAAGACACTTGCCCAAGGTGCCACACAGCGGGACTGAACCCAGGACCATGTGATTAGTAAGCAAGCTACTTAGCACACAGCCACTCCTATGCACTGTACATTCTGAGTTCAAATCCTGCCAGGGTCAACTTTGCTTTTCTTCCTTTGAGGGTTGATAAAATAAAATACCACTCAAGTACTGGAACCAATGGTCCCTCCCCTCAAAACTGTTGGCTTCATGTCTTAATCAGAAACCATTATTATTTCAAATTCACTTTTGCAGAAACAGCTGCAAACACTGAATCCTGTCAAGTCTGACTTTGCTGCTGTCTACCTTTCTGGATTCTTATAAAATCAATACCAGTTATATAATGGTGTTAATGCAAATGACTGCATCTCGTTCATATGAAACTGTCTTTGTGCCTATTCAGAATGCAACTACTGAGCCTTAAGCGTTTAGTCTGTTAAGGGATGATGCTAAATGCAACTCTTATAAGGAAAATGTTTAACATCCTAATACTATGAGCCTTCAGGGTTTATTTTTTCCTTAATACCAAATGTCATATAATGAAGAAAGACAGATAACCAAGCTGATACAAAATTAAATATTTATAATATTTCACCCTGTTGGTCACAAGCTCAGATCCTAATGGAGTCAACTTTGCCTATTACCCATCCATATGTAATCAAATAGTCTAGTTGTTGTTTAGTTTCTGGTCAGGCAAAATATGGTAAAGGCATTCATGCCAGACTTTCATGCTTTAAGTGATGTTAAAAAAAAATTTTTTTTTAAAATTTTACTAATATCTAGAAAGCTGGATCTAATAACATGACTTTCCCAAGGTGAATGATGGTAATATGTAATACTACTAACTTCTCTAGCCTATACCTGCACAAAAAAAAGACTTTAGAACTATAATTATAATGATGACAACGATGATTATTTACATCCCCATTTAAATGTCAGAGGGACTTGACAATCGATGTTAGTGCGTTTATGTCCCCCAAAACTTAGCAGTTTGGCAAAAGAGACCAATAGAATAAGCACCAGGCTTAAAAAGAATAAGTCCTGGGGTCAGTTTCTTTGACTAAATGTGGTGCTCCAGCATGGGTGCAGTCAAAGGAATGAAACATATAAAAGAGTAAAATACATCTATGTAAACAATGTGATTGAAGACAGAAAAATAGTAATGGCTGTATATGGATATTTCAAGAGTTTTTGCCCTTTTTTCAGTCCATATCTAAGCCATTAACCATCTACGAATACATTGCTTAAATAGCCACTGAATTAAGCAGTACTATACAATTTTACATGTTAAGCATGTTCTGAGCAACTGGTATGTGCATATTTACATCTGGTAGGGACACAGTATTTTATTATGGGACCAAAATAGTTGTAACCTTTGGTGCTGGCTCTAGTTTCTGAAGAAAATCTGTAGAGATCACTTTAAAAAGTGACAGAATTGCACTGCTAACACAGTATTGTCTAATACGCCTTTACTATAACCGGTAGCATATTGTAGTTCTATAACGAAATGTGGGGTCCTTTCTAGCAATTAATAAATACTACAAAGTATTTTGTCCTCCACCCCAACTAGTCTATGAACCAACTACTTGCGAAAAGAATATTCAGGCTTGTCTGTGATATTTGCATAATGTTGGAGGAGTTGATATTATTAACGAGTAGAGACAAGAAACCTTAACATGTTTAGATGGGTAATAATGCTGAATAATAACTACCTATTGATCAGTCTAACCCAGGTAATGATATGGTCATTAATATGTCTAGGTAGAAGGCGGCGAGCTGGCAGAATCATTAGCACGCCGAGCGAAATGCTTAGCGGTATTTTGTCTGCCGCTACGTTCTGAGTTCAAATTCTGCCAAGGTCGACTTTGCCTTTCATCCTTTCGGGCTCGATTAAATAAGTACCAGTTACGCACTGGGTTTGATATAATTGACTTAATCTGTTTGTCTGTCCTTGTTTGTCCTCTCTGTGTTTAGCCCCTTGTGGGTAGTAAAGAAATAAATATGTCTAGGTGGGTAGTAACACTGAATAAGAACTGTTTCAAACTGTGATAATCTGTCCAACTCATTCTAGCAAGCGAAAGTGCACATAAAATGCTGCTGATAATGATGGTATTGGTACCCCTTTCCTATAGGTTTGTTAGTTGATCTCAAAAATGCAAAGACAGGCATTAAATGAAATGACAATGTTATGAGAAGAAAATAATCAAGAAAATGAAATTCATTTGTAACTAAACATGCAGCAAGCCTCGGGAAAATGCAAACACTAAACCACAGAACTGGAGCCTAGTTCTTACATCATGCAGAGTGATCGAATGAAGGAATGCAGCAATGAAGCAAACAGGGTTATGCGCTGTATCCCAGAGTGCAATGCAACAAGTAGAATAATGGACTGAGTAGTTGCCCTGGAGACTGGTTACCCAAGAAATTAAAAAACTTTACAGCCATTGTAACTTTGAAGGTTCTAAGTGTCTTTTAATCACACATTGTTCTGTCCTGATAACATCCATTCCATACCATTAAAACTTAATACATAGGCATGTATAAATGGGTGTGGTTGTATACGTCTGTGTGCTCTCACATATCCATTTGTGTGTAGACATATGTATGTTAAATATATATATATATATATATATATACATGTAAAAGTACCCGGCACATTCTGTAAAGTGGTTGGTGCTAAGAAGGGCATTTAGCAATAGAAACCATGCCAAATCAAACTGGAGTCTGGTGCAGTTCCCCAGCTCTAGTCAAAACATTAAACAATGATGATATGTGTATATACATACACACACAATGTCACACAAATGGCATCTAAAAGCACTCATTACACTCTTGGAGTGGTTGGCATTAGGAAGGGCATCCAGCTGTAGAAAACTATGCCAGATCAGACTAGAGTCTGGTGCAGCCTTCCAGCCCCGGTCAAACCATCCAACCCATGCCAGCATGGACAACAGACGTTAAATGATGATGATGATGAATATCAAACATACATACACAAGGCATGTGTTCTGCTAGTTAGTAAGTTGTACTTATAGATGTAAGAGAATATATTCTCATCAATGCACCTGCTAAATTACTATTTTTAAATCTCACAACGTGAGATATTCAGCAACAGTTCTTTGTAGTAAAGATTGTTTGCCAACATAACATGGCAGTCCTGGTTTAGGACTAATGTTGCTATAATTTAGCCCCAGGAGACATCGTCTCCAGCTGGCTATACAACACGATCTGTGTCCTTATATTTTCAAACAAGGGAATCTAGCATCCTCACTCAGCTCAAAACAAGTGGGGATGCTAGATGCCCTTGTATGAAAATATAAGGACACAGATCATATCATATAGCCAGCTGGAGACGATGTCTCCTGGGGCTAAATTACAGCAACATTAGTCCTAAACCAGGACTGCCATGTTATGTTGGCAAACAGTCTTTACTACAATGGACCTGGTGTTAAAAAGCCTGGAAGTCATAGACAAGTAGGATAAC
The DNA here is from genome assembly GCF_006345805.1 of Octopus sinensis. Classification (NCBI taxonomy): domain Eukaryota; kingdom Metazoa; phylum Mollusca; class Cephalopoda; order Octopoda; family Octopodidae; genus Octopus; species Octopus sinensis. The sequence continues at coordinate 82,415,890 of NC_043006.1, read as the reverse complement.
TTGCATCAAGTCCACAAACTAGCAAAACACATGCCTTCTATATGTGCGTTTGATATTGTTTATATCCCTCGAGTTCCTTCTAATTCATATATGAAGATGCACTACCCCAGATGATGCCTGGTAGCCGCAAGCAGTGAACATGCTCAGCAGGCACACTACAATGACATTCCTATAACTACACCTTAAAATCCCCTACCTAAATTTTAATTTCAAATACAACTTATATATATATATATTTTAACTGGTAGAAGTGACTCAAGAGCTGAGAGCATAGCCATGCACGAAACACTTGGCCCTTGAGTCACTGATTTCTGCTGCACTAAGAGTACCATACGAGTGAGATCGCTGCCAGAACAACAAGCTGGCCTCTGTGCCGATGGCATGTTAAAAACACCATTCGGGTGTGATCATTACCTGCGTTGCCTTACTAGCACTTGTGCAGGTGACACGTAAAAAAACATTCGAGCGAGGTTGTTGCCAGTGCTGCTGGACTGGCTCCTGTGCAAGTGGCACATAAAAAGCACCATTTGAGCGTGGCCTTTGCCAGTCCTGCCTGACTGGCCCTCGTGCCGATGGGACGTAAAAGCTCCAACTACACTCTTGGAGTGATTGGCGTTAGGAAGGGCATCCAGCTGTAGAAACTCTGCAAGATCAGATTGGAGCCTGATACAGCTATCTGGTTCGCCAGTACTCAGTCAAATAGTCCAACCCATGCTAGCATGGAAAGCAGATGTTAAACGATGATGATGATAATGATATATATATATATGTATGCATGTACATGTTTTGAGTTCTGTTTATCCTGTTTATACTACTAAATATATGTCCTTGCACATAGAATGTTTATGTAAAAATACACCAATCCCTCAACTAGCATGGGCGTTATGTTCCACCCCCACCCCAATAGGTAAAAATCCACAAAGTACAAACAGTAGTGTACTGTATATTTTTAAAAAAATTATTTTCATAATTTGCATATATTTATTTTATTATAAATGCAAAACAACGCTACGGAGAAATTGATTTAAGCTTAAATAATAAACCACATTATAACGAGGGATTACTGTGGTGTAAAAGAAGAGAAACACAGACAATGAAGTGATGGTGATGGAAAGAATAAAGTGTTAGATCAAACAACCAGTTGCAGTTTTAATGGAATAAACCCAAAGAACTCATTATACTTACTTGTAATAAACATTTCAAAACAATAAAAATGTTGGTTGTCCTTATGTTTTTTCTTTTCTTTTTTTTTTTTACACTAAAGCTAAGCATGCATAAGTAGCTGGAAACAGTTTTATGCTCAGAAATCATGTTTATAAATGCATAAGTTTTATTTATTTTGTTGTACCTTGAGAGGGTCATTATGTCAATAATAAACACACACACTAGTTCTGTTTCACTTCTTTTATTATCATCAGTCCATTTGTTAGCATTTAACCCAATTAACAAATCTATTGTTTAATTGGTCAGTCAATCAACCCATCAGCTAGGTTTGTCAAAGTCCTTTCATTGTCATCTTTGACCTAATCAACGATATACCTTCTCTACTCCAAGATCACAAATGGCAATAAGAGGAATTTGACAAACCTAGCTGATTGATTCACTGACCAAATGATTATTCCAAAAACCAGGTAGCTAATTGGATAAATGTTAATGAATTGACAAATAATACTGGTTTCAAATTTTGGTACAAGGCCAGCAATTTCGGAGGAGGGGATAAATTGATTATATCGACCCCAGTGCATAACTGGTACTTATTTTATCAACCCTGAAAGGATGAAAGGCAAAGTCACCCTCACGTAAAGACAGATGAAATACTGCTAAGCATTTTGCCCAGCGTGCTAATGATTCTGCCAGCTTGCCACCTTAGAATTGACAATTAACAAGAAGTGATGTCAAACCAGTGCATGTTTTTGCTATTGGCATGATGACCCATCCTGAGAGACAGCAAAATCTGTTTCAATGCACAAGTTCATATCAAGAATGTTGCAAACCAAATACAAACACTTTTAATTATTTTCTTACTTTAAAAGAATTAATTTTCAATCATTTACATGCGTATTTAGCTCTCTGTACTTAAGATTTAGTGCAAAAAAAAAAACTCACAAAAACATAAGGATTACCAAACAAAAAAGACAAACACATCCTTTTTCTCCATCAAACTTCTTTATCACTCATAGCCCCATTCTCACAAGAAACATTTCCTTTTAAAAAGATATTGAATTTATGAAGAAATATTTGTGTTGTGGTGCATAGAAGCTGTGTGTGTTTAGGGAGTTATTTCAACTGAATACATTTTATTCTTAACCTTAATTTACCCAAACAACTTTTTTTATTATCAGGCATATTCAAAATGTTTGTAAAAAACGCACAAAAGAAAAGGTAAAAAAACGAATAATAAATGTATTTGAATAAAACAAATCAAAAACAAAAGAAAACTAAGAAAAAATTTTATTTTTATTTTTAAATAAAATGGCGAGGGGGGGGGGGCACCGCCAAAAAATGAAAGCAAATATAAGCTTAAATTAAGAATTTTATCCTATAATACATAAAGCCATAATTAAACTTAGATAATAAATTAATTGAACCAATCAAGGAACTTTCAGATGGCTGTTTGATCTCTGACTTAAATGAAGCAGTCAAAATTCATTCAACGATCTGTTTTCAAGATGATGGCAACTATATTTTTAAGATAATTGCATTCTAGGACAGTGAGCCTACTGTAAGGACAAGAGAGGACCACAGCTACGAACAGCACTCAAAGCTCTATGAATGAGGTATTGGATTTGTGGCTTGCTTGTGTGTTCAATCAACTACTTCCTCTTTATGAGCCAATGATGGAGCCTCTGTGCAGTGGCTGACTTACTAGAAATAGCAGCCAACAACTAAGGCTCCTACAAATCAAAACTATTATACTTTCTTAATACCTATTGCTTGAGATTATCCCTAGTTTTATAACACAAACTTTGTCTTAAAGTAATCTAAATTTAAACCATCCAACAAAATTTCAGACTAATTTCAGTTCCAAACACCAGCTAAGTAATTACAAAGTCATTTTGATTAGTTCTTTATTTTCAAGCTTAATTGAAACAAAAGCAGTGTATTTCAGCAAGAATATGGTAAAAAAATCCCCAAAGGATTAAATAAGGATACATTAGATAATGTAGCCCTACTTCTTGTTTATTTCAATTCCATGCAGCTACCCTTTTAATGGTTCCAGAACATATCGGTTCTTCTATAAGAGGTGATCTCTAGGCCCCCTCACTCAAATGTTCAATTTTGGGGAGAAAGGGACACTGTCTGTAGTCTCCTACAACCCTTCTCACAGTGCAAAATAACAATTTTGGAAAGAGAGAGACAAAAACAGAACTCCCTGTATTTATCAATATCCAAGGACAAAGTTGATTTAGGTGGGATTTGAAATCAGAGACCTGGAATAAATGCCACATGATGGAGTGATGGTCCCAGCTGGAATGCCGTTGATCATAGATCTCCTCAATCAGGATTGACTTAGGGAAAAACAGTTATTTCTATACATGACAGGTTTTGCTTAAGTAAGACTCAAGTTGAGTAGCTCAACAAATGGAAAAGTAGAAGGATGGAATTTATTTTGTAAGTAGGGGGGAAAATGATGAGAATTTGTTAACAATGGCTAGTGTGTGTCTTGTATTGTGCTGTATTGCATGTGTGTTTGTGCACGCGCGCATGCGCAAATTTCAAACCTTGCTACTTGTTGAACAGCACAATAACCACAGCATTAGTAAAAAGCGAACAAACTGAACACAACAGAGGTAAACAATACCACAAGCAATACACCAACATCTCAAGTACTAATAGCATTTAACAAGGTGTAAACTAGTTACCTAATTCTTTTAATTAATCAACTCTTTGACACAAGATGACAGTGTGTTAATGAAGGCACAAGGCCTGAAATTGGTGATGGATATAGTTGAATATATCTACCCTACCCCCAAAAAATAAATGACAAAGTTGACATCAGTGGAATTTGAACTCAGTCTGTAGCTAATGATGTCTTGAGCTAACTGGATCTTATAAAGGAGCTGTTGTGGTAGCAGACCACGAAACACGGCTGTAATTCCTCAGAACAAAGATTTTCGTAAAACTCATTTTCCTTCTTTTAATATGCCTAATTAGCTTAATTCCAAATACTAAAATGAAATATAATTAGCTGAATTCTTGTTTCTCTCTAAAAGAAAATGACTGTATTTAGATAAGGAAAAGGATGAGCTCTGTAAGGTTTAAAATGCCCAAGACACACTGCATGTCATGACAGTGTCCCTACGATTTCTCAAGGAGAGATCAAGAAAGGAAGGACATTATATATATATATATATATATATATATATATATATATATTGAACTAAATGTCTTTACTTTCCCCCCTCATTCTCACCCCTGTAGGTTTGAAAAGCCATCTCTACAAATATATTACGGTATGCATGAAAATAAACTGAGGGAATCATCAAAGCGGTGGAAAAAATGCTTTATGGTATTTAGTTACATCTATTTACAATCTGGGTTCAAACCCTGTCATGGTTAACTTCTGAGGAAGAGGTGGGAGGAATTAAAATAAAATCCCAGTCAAGCACAGGGGTAGATTTAATCACAAAATTTTTATCATTGTACCTCTTTAAGAAATTATTATTATTTTTATTAGGGTGGTGAACTGGTAAAAATACTTAGTAGCATTTCTTTGTTCTTTGTTTCGAGTTCAAAATTCATCGTGGTCAACTTTGCCTTTCATGCTTTCCAGATCAATAAAATAAAGTAACAGCCAAGTACTCGGGTCAATGTAATCAACTAACCCCTTCTCACTAAAAAATGTTGATCTTGACCCAAAATTTGATACCATTATTACTATTATTATTATTATTTAATTTATTAAGTACCCATCTTATTTTGAACAAAATTTTCGAGACCATTAACTCAATGTACAGTGTTCCCACAAAGAAACCAAGGCAATTGGAAAATTATGCAATTAAATTAATTATACAAATAAGAATTTTATGCATTTATGAAAGAATAATACCACTGAAAACAATTAAAAAAAACAAACACATGAATACCAAATTATACCATCCATTCTTTAACCCGTTAGCATATCCACCCCAAATATTCTTTTCATGTTCAAACTGGCCAGATCCTGTCTCTCACACCTACCCTATATCAATCTAAAAATGAACAATCACATCATAAAAATTTCAAATCTACAAGATAATGCATGAGTAATCCAAAACAAAGTGAATAAATAAGAATTACATTTGACAGAATAACCTGAATGCTTAAGGGCTAAATCAAGTGTTCTTGTGCCTGCAATATGAATCCTTATTATTGTATTGTCAGTCTCCCAGAGATAATATCTAGTTTTACTGTATTTAACTTTGTTCCTCTTATGCTGTGAGTTCAAGATCCACCAAAGTCGATATATTTTGGTGACTGGTGAGGAGTTTATGGAATACAAATCTAATATTTTATAAGTATCAGTTCTATTGACTATACTCCTGCTTCACAATTATTACTGTTGTTGCACAGAATCAAAGAAAATCCTCAGCAATTTTGTTGAAAGGTGGGTGAATGTAGCAAGAATGGTCTGAGTGAATGGCCCTATTCTAAACATGCACCTGTAGACATGTAGAGAGGGTACTTGCCCTAGTGGTCTTGTGAGATTTCCACAAGCAACTCTAAGCAATCTCCCTCTTTTGGGGAATTATTTGTTAAAATTTATATTTTTCTAATCTTTTACTTTTTACATGCATTTTATGTAACCCCACATTATATTGTCCTGTACTGTCCCCAATGTTTTTTGAATTCTAGTATATAGCAGTGCTTTTCATGTAGTACCAATATATTTGGCTGGAATTTATATGACTTGATGAAAGGACTAAATGCTACAACTCACAAAATTTGCTCAAACCAACCTTTTAGTCTAAAGCTGATCTGGTATTATGTCTCTAGGAAAGATGTTTTCTAAAACACTTTGTATCTGTAACTTCACTGACTGAATAGTAATAATTTCAAATTTTGGGCACAAAGCCAGCAAATTTTGAAAGGAGAGTTAAGTTGATTATAATGGGCCCAGTACTTGACTGGTACTTTATTTTGTTAACCATGGAACAATGAAAGACTAAGTTAGCTTCAGCAAAGATTTGAATTCAGAACCGAAAGTGGTGGAAGAAATGCGAAGCATTTTGCCCAATGCATGAACAATTCTGCCAGTTTGCTGTCTTAATAATAAAAATCCTTTCTACTATAGGCACACAAGGCCTGAAATCCAGGAGGAGGGGACTAGTCAACCCCATTGTCCCTAGCGTTTCACTGGTGCTTCGTATATCGACCCTGAAAGGATGAAAAGCGAAGTTGACCTCAGCAGAATTTGAACTCAGAACGTAAAGACAGATGAAATACCGCAAAGCATTTCATCCAGTGTGCTAACGATTCTGCCAGCTTGCTGCCTTAATAATAATAATAATTTTGGTTTCAAATTTTGGCACAAAGCCAGTAACTTTTCAGAGGAAGTCAAACTGATCTCGTTGTTCAATTGGTATTTATATTTTATTGATCCTACTAGGTAAAGTTGACCCTAGAGGGATTTGAACTTAAAGCAAATAGAGATGTAACTAAATACCAAAAGTCATCTTGTTTCACATGATATCATTTCTGCCAATCTATCATCCTATTAATAATGGTTTCAAATTTTGGCACAAAACCAGCAATTTTGGGGGAAGGAACTAATTGATTACACCCACCCACCCTGCGCTTAACAGTACATATTTTAATGACCCAGAAAGGATGAAAGGTAAAAATAGACCTAGGCGGAATTTGAACTTAGAATGTGAAGACATGAATTACAGCTGAGCATTTTGCCCGGTGTGCTAACAGTTCTGCCAGCTCACAATAATAACGACAACAATAGCAATTACTAATAGGCATGTGGACTCAGATATTTGTGAAATGAAGATAGTCTACAAGGTCGAACCTAGTATATGACTGGTACTTTATACTAGCAATACCCATCAGACAGATGAAAGGCAAAGTTGACATCAGCAAGACTTGCATTTGAAACACAAAGGACAGTAGCTAAGTACTTAGAAAAAAAAAATAAATGCATTCGAATGAATTCTGCCAATAATCAACCACTGCCACCACCATGATTTATTAAACTAATATTACTAAACTAAACTGAAGCTGGTGAATAGTAATAATAATAATAATAATAAGGCAACGATTTGCATGCTATGAATATGACAAAAAAAAAAAGCAATAATAATAATAATAATGATGATGATGATAATAATAATAGCTTCATAAATAAATATTAAAAAACCAAGATAAAAAAGCAATGGACAATTAAAAAAATCTGTCAGAGAATGAAAATAACTCAGATAAGTTGGTTTGATTATTTTTTTATTTCCACACAGAGGTTCTGAGTGACATTAAAAAAATCAGTAGCCAGGATTTTGTTTAAGAAATTGTTGGTTTTCCTTTTTTGTTGTTGTTAATATACATATATATGTGTGTATATATATGTATATATATATATATATTTTACTTGAGGGTTGGTTGTTTGTATTTTTTTTTTTTTTTCGTTTTTCATTCTTTCTGTTTCTGTAATTTGTTAATTCCTTTTCTTATCATAAATTGACCATTCGAAATTAAAAAAAGAGAAGCAGGGGGGACAGAAATAGGGGAGTGTAGGTACATATCAACTTCTTGTTGTTGTTGGTTTTGTTGTTGGGGGAGCAGGATGGATGGGAGTAGGAAGTGTCATTCAACAAGGCAATAATAGTATCCCAGGATGTACGTGTATATGTACGTATAATTGTGTGCACGCGTGTGAGTGTATATATATATATATATTCCTCCAACCCACGCTAGCATGGAAATCCGGATGTAAAACAAATGAACAAATGTGTGTGTGTGAGCACACATATATATATGTATGTATATATATATATATATATATATATATATATATATACATACACACACACACACACACGTTAATTCCCCAAGAAAGAAAAAAAAAGCAATTTATATATTTACTGTGATTATTACTGGCTTGTTTATTATTTTTTCATTTAATTTTTAGATGTTTAGAAACTGATGTGATTTCCCAGTTCTCAGAGAGAGAGATAGAAAGAGAGAGAAAAAGAGAAGAGAGAGAGAGAGATTAGAGGGTTTACACTTTGGCTGTGTTGCATGTAAATCCATTTTGCCATGCAAAATACTATACAGTCAGAGAATCGGAAGGTGATTGATGGTTAGAATGGTAAAGGAAAAAAAAAAAGGTATACACCCTACCCCTCATCCCAATCTATCTCTGATTTTTTTCCTTTTCTTTTAGAAGCAGTTTCCATGCAAATTTGAAGATTCACATTAATAAATCATCATTGTATAAAATATTGAAGTGGTGAATTGGCAGAGTCATTAGGAGTGTTGCATAGCATGCCTCATGTTATTTGTTCAGGGCTTCTGTGCTGCGAGTTCAAATCCCTGTTGAGACCAACTTTACCTTTCATCCTTTTGAAGGGGGTAGTTCATTAAGAAAATATTAGAGTGTCATTGAATGAGATCTCTGGTGGTATCTGTTTCATTTTTAAGGGTTCCAAGTTCAAATTCTGCCTAAGGATTAAAATTCTTACCAGTAACCATGGGACCTCAATAGATTATGAAACCTGAAAATGGTTGATGAGGCGGTGGCTACCTGCTACTACAGACAAATGATAACGATGATGATGATGATGATATCTAGAGCTATGTTTTTTTTGTTTTTTTTTTTGCCTCATGTAAGCAATGTTCCAAATACAAAATAATAGAATGATTAACCCTTTAGCATCTAGATTTTTCTGTCAAATGTAATTCATATTCATTCACATTGTTCTGAATTAATCATGCATTGTCTTTCAATGATGTGATTATTTTACTCTGAGAATGACATTGTAGGGTAGGTGTGAAAAGTTGGATCTAGCCAGTTTGAACATAGAAGAGGTAGAACATTTGGACTGGCTATGGCTGGTTTAAATGTTAAAGGGATAAGGATTGTAAGAATGGTTTCTAACATGAGCATACGAACACAGATTTTGGTGGTGAGGAGGAACAGAGAGGGGTTTAGTTGATGAAATAAATTTTAGCAATGCTTAATTGGTAAGTTATTCAATCTACATCTACCCATCCACGAAAGATGAACGGAAAAGTCAACCTCGGCAAGATTTGAAGCCAGAAAGTAACTGAACGTTGCAAAGCATTTTCTCTGTCACTTACCATCCTATTCATAATAATAATTATAATTTTTCTAATATAGGCACAAAGAAAAAAATGAGAGAAAACAGGAAGTTAGTTGATTAAATCAATCCCCAGTAATTAACTGTCACTTGGAGAGATAAAATATAAAGTTCAACTCAGCAGGATTTGAACCCAGAATCTAAAGAGCCTGAACAAATACTTCAAAGCATTTGGTTTGATGCTCTAACAGTTCTACCCTAAATATAATAGTAATAATAATTGCATTCTTTTTTTAAACATGAGTATAAGCGGAGTATAAACATGAGTATAAAATAAGCCTAAAGTGTCTTAGACCCAATGTAACACCAGAGGTTGAGAAGAAAACACAAACCTTCAAGTTGGTTATCTGGTGCCAATCGTTAAACCTGGGTTTTATTTTACACCTAGCACAAAAATTGTAACACAGTTCTATTAAAGTTACTTGATAACCTCGCTACAAAAGGAATTACCCAAGATAAAATGGACAAACAAATAACTGTCTGTTAGTTTCAAATACACCATCCAGTTTTTATATATCCAAATCCAAAGATCAAATATATTCATTGATGATGGCATACATAGACCATGAATCCAGGTTTTGTACCCAGCTCAGAATGCAAAGAACCAGAAGAAAAAATGCAACCTACCAAACTACTATTACATCAATGTGTGTGTGTATATACACACAGAATGCATTCAAAATCTTAAGCCCCATACTATTAATATTCTGGAAGGTGTTTGTAAGCCATTTAAAAAACACACAAAAGCCGTTTGATTCACTTCAACATTTAAGTTTAATTTGTAAATAAGTGAATCGAACGGCTTTTGTGTGTTTCTTAAATGGCTTACAAACACCTTCCACACTGCAATTGTTTTCGTTTCAGCACACGATCTCAGATCAAATCACTTGCTATGCTGGTAGATCTCCGTAATATTAATATTCTGTTTTACTGATATTACGTGCCATGAACCCCAGGATCTTGTGCACTTGCTACTACAATTAACAAAAATTTACTTAATTTTTATCAACTCTGGAGAGATGAAAAGCAAAGTTGGCCTTGTTGGGATTTGAACTCAGAATGTAAAAGGCTGGAAAGAAATACCATTCAACATCTCTTCTGCCTATCCACTGTCTTCTTCATCTATACATTGTAAAAAACATTTCTAAAATTGTACACAACCCAGATAGTGAAAAAAACATGTTACTTTGTTTTTGCCCCTTATCTATCATTTTTATTACATATTTACTTATATATCAATGTTTATTGAATCTGAAAAAAGGAACTAAATCTTTCTCTTTATGTTTAATAGGTGGTTTTCATACCACACAACTTACTGAATTAATCCATAATGCTACAAGCATTTATCGAAATAATATTCTAACATTTTATGTATCCAAACCATCTGAACTGGATCAAGTTAGAAAAGTTATTTCATTTTTTAAAAAAATATCACTGAGCCTAAGAAGAAATAATGTCTCAAACCAATGGAGTAGCCCCTCAGACCAAATATAAAGCAAAAGTTTGACACTTGGATTAAACTGTCAGCTTAGCTGATAACAACAGAGGTCTTGAATTAGTAACAGTTGCCACTTTATAGCTAAAATAGAGTCAGTGATAGTGATGTCAGAATTTAAGGACTGGCTAAATCACTGAAATGCACTGAAAAACAAAACCCTGAAGAAATGAAAATAAAATATAATAAATACTGAAAAATTACGACAAGTATGGATTCCTCGAAGTAAATTAAGTTACAAAAAATAAAAATTAATTAATTAAAAATGAAGAGATTGACCAGAAGCGACAAACATTAAAAAGGAAAATAAGAATTTTAAAAGGAGAAAGGTTTTAAAAACACACACAACATACAATCTCATAAGAGAAATGAAGCAGGTAAGTTTTCTTAAGATTTACATAATGCTACCAATAACAACTAAAGCTCACCTACATAGGGACTGAACAATTAATTTCTCATAACAATCAAAGAACTAAATATAACTAACAACAAACAAACAAACAAACAAAAAAAAATCAGAAAAGGAACTAATTTATTAATAAGATGAAACAATTGATGATACACATGGAAAAGAATTATTTCATCAGAAAGAAGCAGATCCTCGAGAACACAGCTGTCACACACCATTCCACCCGCATTTCTACAAATTTGACCCTAGATCCGCATAAGAAAGAAATTAAAGACCAAGTAACAGAGAAAGATAGAATTTTTAGATTCTGAAAATAAACCACAAATAGTTTATTGGAAACCTCCAATTGATAACAGCTGGTAGTGTCAATACCAAACAACCAAAATAACCAGTGTAGATATAAACCAGCTGTACAGAGACACAAATATTTAATTTGTATTTCAGTTGACAGTCTGTCTCGGTAGAGAAGAGAATATATAACTTAATATATATATATCACAAAAATTGAACCTTGATCAAAAAAGGCTGCCTGTATACAAAGCGCATAATTTTATAGCTGCTTGAAGAAGCCAGATGATGGCTGAGGACTTTGTCAGCCCAAACTGTAAGTATATTTTCTTAAGCAAAGGATGCTTAGATCCTAAGCACTACACGTGTGTTCCAGTTTATTTAGAACAGGTGTCTTGCATAGAATAATGGGTGACCAAAAGGCTTGGCACCAGGAAGGGATTCTGACCATAAAACACGACCAATTTATAGCAGCATGGGAAAGAGTATGTAAAACGATAGCAAAATATTCCTTTAGCTCCACTACTTCCATCTAACAAAGAATAATGAGATGCTTATTTATATTTTGATTTATAATCATCTTTAAATATACCAGGAAATAAAGCAGAGAGACAAGATAGAGATACACACATAGTTGGCCAAAGTTTCAAAGTCACTGTCAACAACATTTTTGTAAAAGGATATTAAATTTACACTCTTCTAAAGTATAGGCTAACCTATCATATTAATGTAGAACTGCTTTTATTAGATCTGAACATAAAAACAAACATTAATATTATATACACATACAGACATACTAATCTATATATTTTACCTATCAGTAGATGTTACATTAACTAATCATACTAAATGACACTGCTTACCCGATAGGTTAGATACACAAGAGAACACTAAAACTAGTGTGAATAACAACAGCAATATCTTCAAACCTTAGAAAAAAAAAAAAAGGAAAACAGATACTACTTTCCTCTCTCCCTCTCTCTTTAGCCCTTCTCTCTCTCAAGTGCTCATACATACTCACTCACACACTCACAAGTACTCTAACAACCACATCTTGAAGTATGATACCAATTGTTCATTTACCATTTTCTGTATGTTAAAAGGAATCTGAGAGAGTGCAAAATGAAGTTATGTAATATAAGAAACATCCAAAAGTTTAAAAAAAAAAAATTACAAAAGGGAAAAAATATGGAAGGAAAAATTAATAGTTTTATTAATTGAAATAACTCATTAAAGAAATCATTATTGAAATAACTCCCAAAACAATATACATGAGTGTGTGTGCGCATGTGTTAGCAAGTATATGTTTATGTGTGTGTGTGTGTGTGCATATACATATATACATGGAGATATAGATGCATATACAAGTACATATACATACGTATAGACACACTCATGCACATATTTTATATGTGTGTGCACGTGTGTGTAGTTTCTTTTTTTTTTTCTTTTTGGTAGATGTTCAAGTTTGCAGTTTTGTTAATTAGTGCAAATATTAATTGGACCTTGTTTGTTAATGTTATTTATATTTATAGTTATCATTTTGTTCTTTTCATTAGCAATTTTTTAAGCATGTGAGTTTATACGTAAGTATATATATATTACATATATTCATAGATATAATATATAATTGTATTATATATTATATAAATATACGTATCACATATTACATATATTCATATATATATATAATACATTTTTATGTCATATATCATGTTTTATATATTATATACATAAACAGATGTAAACACAAATATATGCACATACAAGCCAGGGAGACACAAAAAAAACAAACAAACACACAAACAAGAGCAAACTATAAACAAGATCGCATACATAACAGTATGTAGACACCTATACAGACACAAAATAACTTCATACACACACACACACACACACACACACACACACACAAACAAACAAAAAAAGCCAGTGGCAATGGATCTCTGTCAGCTTCAATGAAGAAGATTCAGTTGTTTGACTAACTGAACTACCTACTCAATGAATCCGCATGTATATGGCTGAGTATTCCACAGACATCATGCAAACCCTTGGCCATAATCCTCAGGCAGAATCAGTCTAACATAGAGGGTGACACGGCCAGACGTTTGGATTACAGGCACAATCGATCTGGCAGGATTCCACACAGTTTCCGTCGACCTTATATTTACTTGCAAGCCTTTGGCCGACTCAAGACTGTGGTAGGAGAATAACAGACACTTGCCTTGGATGCAGTGTGACAGGATTGAACCCGGTAAATCATGGTACATACATACGCATGCACATATGTACATACATCAGGCACTAATCAGTCAGAAAGAAGCAAGGAGTTGCAGAAAGGGCAGAAGAAGGGCAGGGAGTAGACTAAAACGTAATATGGGAAACAAGGAGCTTCTTTCATCAATATCTGAAAGTCTATATATTCTACTTTTCACACAGATCTTGCAACTACTCAAAAATGGTAACACCACCAAGAGAAGAAGAAAAAAAGTCATGCATGAAAGGGAGAGAGAGAGAGAGAGAGAGAGAGAGAGACTATGACTAAGTTAGTTTTCTACATATTGAAGGGTATTTTCTAAGTTTCAGTTTAACAGCATCTATTTCAAAACCGCTGGTAGAGAAACATCCAGAATCAGCTACAACATACGGAATATTGGTTTGATGCATGAAAAATTAAATTTTGTTGATAATAACGTTTAAGTAGTACTTAATTTAGTTTTTACTTTATGTGTTAAGTGAGTAGGGTTTGGCCAAAGAACGGAAAAGGAAGAGTTAAAGAGTAAGAGAGGGGAAGGCAGCAAGACCTGGTAGATCACCGATTGCCCATCAACTGTCACCGTTAGCCTTTTCCTGTTCACCATAAACTATGAAAGGGGGGGGGGGGAAGGAAGGGGAGACAATATCAACTAGGACAGATTTTTATATACACACACACATTCATACATGTACACACACATTTATGTATGAACTAAAATATGCATACACACACATACATAGAAAGATAGACAGATACATATATACATACATACACACACACACATGCACCCCACACTTATTAGTAGTAGGTAGGAAGGCTATGAAGATATGACCTTTCCTGAGTCTTCCTTCCCCTTATATACAGCCTTGCCATGTGTGAATGGGATGTACTTATACTTGATCATGTGCTGAAAAAAAAAAGACGAAAAAAAAAGTATGTTAACCATAAAATAACAAAAATAAGAGACATCAATACAAAGAAAACAAGCAAAAAGAAAATTTAGTAAACATGGATGAAGCACAAGGATAAAATGTTTGCTTCAATTGAGCGAGAATAAGATAAAAGTGAATGGATTGATGTTACTTAGTAGCTATGTCCAACTCATGCCAGTATGGAAAACAGATGATGAGTTAATGAAGCAAACAGCTGAATCAGTAGTGAAGCCCTTATGCTGTTGCTCAGCCTGTTAGAAATAGCAACCAAATCTTCCTCAAATCACAATGTATTGTTTGAAGAAAGGAAGGATGTATTTGACAATGCAGTTCGAGACAGAGTAAAGTAGGAGATGGCGATGACTAAATTTTTTTTAAATATTTGAGAAAAAAAATAACAAAAAAAAAGAAGGTTCTCACTGTTTCAAAACAATGTTTGAACCTTGAGAAATGACAAAGACTATTTCAGAAATAGCAAAAAACTAATTTTAATTCATCTCAATACCCTGTAAAAAAAAAAAAAAAAAACTGTTTACACATCTGGATAGAAAACCCATCACACATTCAAGGAAAAGCTACTTATCAAAACGTAAGAAAAATAAATTGTTTTTTAGTTTAACATTCAACAGCTACTCAACTCACCCACTTTATATATTCCCTCTATATCACTTCTTTTGCCACTATTGCAGTGTCTGTTCTTGTGTTTGCTGACCAAACTGCTCCGTCCACCCTTCCGCTCGTTTGCATCGATAACACACTGCACCATTCTTTCTCCTTTGTCATTATTATTTCTTGTGTGACTTTTATTTTCTTCACCCTTATGATTGCATTGTTCTGGGAATCCTTTCAGGCCCATGTTAATCAGACAACTGACTAAGCTGAAGTAATTCAAAGCATCACTAACCTCACACATCATCATCATCGTTTAACGTCCGCTTTCCATGCTAGCATGGGTTGGACGATTTGACTGAGGTCTGGTGAACCAGATGGCTGCACCAGACTCCAATCTGATCTGGCAGAGTTTCTACAGCTGGATGCCCTTCCTAACACCAACCACTTCGAGAGTGTAGTGGGTGCTTTTATGTGCCAACGGCACGAGGGCCAGTCAGGCAGTACTGGCAACGGCCACGCTCGCCCCAACAACTGGGTCAAATAAATCTATAGACACTGACCATTTCCTCAGACTGTTACACTGTTCTAATTAAAAAAAAAAAAGGAAAAAGAAAACTAACAAACAAAAACCTAATTAGCATAAAACATTTTCTTTTCTTTTTTTTGTGGGGGGGGGGGGTTACAGAAGGGAAATGGCCCTACCTAATATGAAGAAATGGTGCAGGTACAAATTATAATATGTACTGTAAACCAAATACAAACTAAGAGTATAAAAGAGATGCTGGTGGATCACGAGTAAAGAACTTTATATGCCCAGGTATGGTTAGCTCTAAGAACACCCATAGAATAAATTCTTTCAAATATCCATGAGGCTCTCTAGATGAAACTGACAGCTTTTGTTTCACAAGTAACCTAATCAATGGTAGAAGTTTTCCATAAACACAGTAACCAGATCTAGAACAGGTTAGAAATAGTTCAGGGGGCTTTTACCTCTGCAGGGCAGCAAAGTGGTTCTCTGTCTCAGGAAAAGACAGATAGCCTGATTCTTGCATACATAGTGTGATATTACATGGCAATGAAATATGGACCTCATGGTACAATGAGATAAGGGTATTGAATCTGAAGGATGTGCTGATACTGGAAAGAAACGAAGACGGCAAGCTCGACAGGGCATGAACAACAGCGCACGAATGAGGTGAGAGAAAAACTGGGTATAAGAGGAATCAGATGTGAAGATGAGAAGACTGAAGAAGTATTTAAACTAATCTCAAGAAGCTGATTCTCACAAAAGGGATGAGATAAGACTGGAGAAAATCCAAGAAAATCTGTTCATCTCATACAAGCATGGGTAAAATGGACCTACAATGACAAATCAATAAGGGGGGGGGGTTTCTTACCTTAATTTGTCTCTTCATAGTGATTGTAAACAAAATGATGAAATACATAACCAGGATAGGCCAGAAAACAGGGATGTCCAGAGCTTCAAACAATGTGCAGAATAAGCCAATGATAATTGACTTGGATGCAGAATACCTACAAAAGAAAATTTACATGGAAATACAATGTCGGCACATTTATTATGAATAAACAAATAATTACAGAGATGTACTTGCATGGTAGGTGCTTTGATCTGAGATTGAGTGTTGAAACTAAAACAATTGCAACACGGAAGACACAAGTTAAATGTTCAGAAATACAAAAGCTGTTAACATCACTTAAAAACATTTATCATTTGTAATGTGGTGTTGAAATAATTTGTCCCTTGAAATTGTGACCTGGTCGCAGTTTAATGCAAGCAGTATTTAACAATGAAAATCTAACAAATCACTTATTGTTTACTTGTTTCAGTCATTAGACTGTGGCCATGCTGGGGCACTTCCTTGAAGAATTTTTAGTCAAATGTATTGACCCCAGTACTTGTTTTTTAAAGCCTGGTATTTATTCTTTTGGCTGAACCACTAAGTTATGGGGACATAAACACAGACACAAACTATATATACATATATATACATACAAGCTTCTTTCAGTTTCCATCTACCAAATCCACTCACAGAGCTTTAGTTGGCCAGAGGTTATAGAAGACACTTGAGAAGGTGCTACAAAGTGGGACTGAACCCTAAACCATATGGTTGAAAAGCAAGCTTCTTATCACACAGCTACGACTGTTTAATTTAAGACAAATCTAATCACTGGTGCATCACATATTGACCTTTGTCCGCATGGTGGTGATCAAAACATGTTAGTCTAATGCAGATCCATTCTCTATTAAAACAATTTACTAAAGATGAATTCAGTCATGAAGCCTGTGTCATTTAGGTGAGGTGAAAGGGAAAGGTGCAACATTAACGCCTTTTTAAAAGGCATTAATGATCTGTATGAAGTGGTTACATGTAGGGGGGTCAAAACTATACCACAAACCCACAGACCAAACAAATCTATGATACTTACACATCATCGAACATAATGCAAAGCCTGTGAATCTATAAAGTACAAGCATAACCGAACTATTGAATCAACTATAGTTTACAACTGGTATTTATTTCACAAACCTTTTGAGGAATGAAACAAAATTAATCCTTACCAGATCTGAATTTAGAATACAGGAAGAGAGTAGAACTAACAAGTGAAAGACATTCAGTTCAGCAGTGTACTATCTCTTTGCTTGCTGGCACCATTTTTTATCAAACACAATAATGTTTAAAGAAGAATATTACATGAGCTATAAAAGCATTTATATAAAACAAAACAGCTGTCTAAATATCTGAGCGAGGTGGGTTATAATTATCAAAATATTTCTCAAACTGTTTAACTTAATTTTAAAAAATATTTATACTAACATTGTTTCAATCAGTTTGATTCCTGGTCACCATCAGTTGTCTTATTAATGGATATTTACATAGTACCACATTGGATTCAAAGCAGGAACCATATGAATAAGACATGACTTCTTGTTCATCTAGGGGAGAGGTAACTGAATAAGAACCAACTTGATGTGTCAACCCATCCAAACCCATGCCAGCATAGGAAGTAGACTGAAACTGAATATAACTTTCTATCTTACCAACATAGTATCTCAGAGACGATGATACCAGGTCGGTTTCCTGTTGCTTTCTTAACCCTTTTGATACCAACCCGGCTGAAAGCGGCTCTGGCTCTGAGTACAAATGTCTTGTTTAGATAAGTTTTGAATTAACATCTTCCACCAAACCTTAGTCACAATTTATGTTCCTAACACTAGCTTAATGATGACTAAGTTATTTTACTAAATTCTTTGTTATATTTAAAGTAATTGAAAGAAATACAGAGCATCTCAAAATAAATACGGTAACGAAAGGGTTAAGGAAATCAGGAAGCCAAAGGTTTCTATGAGAGTATATACATGTTGTTGCCTTTCCCAAAGGAACATGAAATGAGGTGGAACAGGAAAGCAAAAGCTGCAGTTAGGAGGCAAAAACTGAATGCAAAATCAACTAACAAAGGGCTCAACTTTTACACTGCACTGCTACTTACTCTTGAAGTAAATTAATGCATAGAAAAATAAATTGTAATATGCTACTCACCAGAATTTAAATTCTGGTAATCTGCGCATAAAAGGCCGGAATTCTTCATTAGCTTTTGTTGGTAATGATGGTCCATCTTCAGCTAAAAAAACAAAATTTTTTTTTAAATAATCAAATTTTGGCAAAATGAATGACTGAAACATTAAAAGACCTAAAGCAGTGAAAAAGATATAACACAAAAAAACCAGTAAGATAATGACATCTAAGGAATGTAACAGAAAACCAAAAACGTTTAAGGTCAGATCTGGGCCTAGCATAAAGGCAGAGTGAATTCAATAAAAGACTGTTTTCCTGGTTTGACTTTAGTTAGTAACTAATTTCTCTCTCTAAATCATTGTTAGTGTCAAAAGCAGTGAGCTGGCAGAATCATTAGCATGCTGGGCAAAATATTGGCAGTATTTTGTCCATCTTTACATGCTGAGTTCAAATTCCACCGAGGTCAACTTTGCCTTTCATCCTTTCGGGGAGGGGGGGCAATGAAGTAAGTACTAGTTATGTACTGGGGTCAATCTAATCAACTGCCCCCCCGCCCAAATTTTAGGGAAGTCTAGGGTCACTCACCTACCATATACAGATTATCTGAGCCAATGTCTGATGGTGGTGAAATCAATGCTGTTGATTCAAGCTTTCTCAGGATCTTTTTTTTTTGTGAATGTGGTCCTTCTATTTAATATTCAAGTACTCAAGAAGACCCGCCCACCACAACAGAATGAGATCCTACAGTAGAAAGGATATTACTGTTAATGTCACTCAAAAGCCACAGTCAGCTTGGTTCACACAAACTTAGAACACAGAGGCAGCCAACTGAATAAACGAGATATAGTCAAGAGGTGATGCCCTTATGAAATACCATATTTTCAATTTATTCTAGGATTATGCTGCAAGTTCTTCTATAGAGTGGCAGGCCATTAACAGACAGTGCAGTCAATGAGTTGAGTCATGTTGCATCTACAGGGTGTCCACAAAGTCTGGGTACATGGGGTAAATAAAATCATAACATATAGAATTAAATATAAGAAATAATAATTTCTTAAAGTATGTGTTAATCCCCATGTACCCAGACTTTGTGGACACCCTGTACTTTGCAATTGAAAGAAAAAGACATATATCTTAAATATTGAGTTCTTTCTCGGTTGTTACCATGTCCACTGACATGATACCAGCCAATAACGCAGAGTAGCAACAACAAAGAATGCTATATGGCAACTTTGGTAGCATAAATATAATGTTGCACAACAGGATTCTACTAATTTGAAGGTAAAAGAAGAGTATTATGAGGTGTACTAAATAACTTATGTTTGAGTAATAAGTATAGGCATGTTGTGTTTAGGCTTAGCGATGGCTGTGTGGTAAGAAGTTTACTGTCCAAACCATGTGGTTGGGAAGTAAACCAGGTTCAGTTCCATTGCATGGCAACTTGGGTAAGTGTCCAGGCCAACCAAAGCCTAGTGAGTAGATCTTGTAAGTGGAAACTAAGTTAAGGCGGCAAGCCGGCAGAAACGTTAGCATAAGGTGGCGAGTTGGCAGAAACGTTAGCACGCCGGGCAAAATGCTTAGCGGTATTTCGTCTGCCATTACGTTCTGAGTTCAAATTCCGCCGAGGTCGACTTTGCCTTTCATCCTTTCGGGGTCGATAAATTAAGTACCAGTTACGCACTGAGATCGATATAATCGACTTAGTCCGTCTGTCTGTCCCCTCTGTGGTTAGCCCCTTGTGGGTAGTAAAGAAATAGGTATTTCGTCTGTCTACATTCTAAGTTCAAATTCCGCCGAGGTCAACTCTGCCTTGCATCGTTTCAGGCTCGATAAATTAAGTACCAGTTACGCACTGTAACTGGTAATCAACTTATTCCATTTGTCTGTCCTTGTTTGTCCCCTCTATGTTTAGCCCTTTGTGGGCAATAAAGAAATAGGAAACTAAGAGATGCCAATCACACACACACACAAAGTATATTAAATACAATAAATACAAAAAATGTACATATGTGTACATAGAAAAAGGTTTCACTTATACAGAGTAACATCTCAAACATATGACCTCTTCTCTGAAGACGGAGGTAAGTCTCATCCAACGAAGGAATCAATCTACAAATATTATCATGGGCCACCGAGCCCACATAGCATAACTGGTACTTTAATACTGTTGACCTCAGAAGGATGAAACACTTCAGTAGCCGCCAAAATGATTCAACATCAGAGTGCCATCTGCTGCTTGTTCATCTCAGAGTTTCTTCATAGTCTTTTTGAGCTGATCTTTGTAACATCAGAGAGGGTTTCAGCATGGTCTTTTGCAGGGAAGACTACTGTCACTCACCTACCATATACAGATTATCTGAGCCAATGTCTGATGGTGGTGAAATCAATGCTGTTGGTTCAAGCTTTCTCAGGATCTGCTATTTTGGTGAATGTGGTCCTCCCATTTAATATTCAAGAACTCAAGACCTGTCCACCACAACAGAATTGAGATCCTAAAACCAAAGTGCCATGTAAAAAGCACTGGTGCTGATGCCACATGAAAAGCACCCAAAACATTGACTCTGTAAAGTGGCTGGTGTTAGGAAGGGCATCCAGCTGTAGAAACCAAGCTAAAACAGACTATGGAATGTAGTGTGGCCCCATGGCCTTGCCAGTTCCTATCAAGCTGTCCAACCCATGCCAGCATGGAAAGCAGACATTAAATGATGATGATGATGAAGATGAAAGCTTCTGTTGGTGAGAGCACTTGAGTTTCTTGATATCTTCATGATACAGTGTTTTGCATCTGTAGAGTAAGGTCAAAACAATGACAACTTGATATGCTATGTCTGAATTGGTGTTTAACTCTTTCGTTACTATATTTCTGACCAAATTACACCCCTTATGTGTTTCAATTAATTTCTAACGTAATCATAAATTTAGTCTGGTTTCATTAAACAACTATAACTTTTTTATTTATTGATATATTAATCTGATTTTTGGAAGATAATTTAATGAAATATTCTCAACCAATTCTATACTATAATTTTTGTCACAAAGTGACTCTAATTGCAGGTAAGATACAGGTAAATTCAACAAAATATAAAATTATTAAAATTTTGTTCAAACATCGCTATAGAAAATGGGTTATTAGCTAATATTCAATTGGGTATACAACAAAATTTTATGATAGAATTTGTTATTCTGGGTAACTTTCTGATACCCATAATAATATTTATGGCAAAATAGTCTTAATTTCATTTAAGGTTGTGGGAAACCACAAACTATCGTTTCTTTCGCTTTGTTTACGTTTAGCGTAACAGTTCGTTTCCGCCGTAATGATTTCAAATAGGCTCATTCGAAAAAGTAAAAAGAAATAGTCTAAGGCTTTACTCTCCTGGGAAAGTCTGTGGCTTGGTCCAGTTTCTTCAGAAAAATCACTGAAAGAAACAGTTTTTAAATTTTCACTCCATTCAGGTGCCAATTCATTTTCTTTATCGCTGTCGGAGCTCTCGGATTCACAGTTTTCACTTTCGGAAAATGAAACATCAGATTCATTATCAAATACCACATGCTTTTTTTTTCAGTCATAGAGTTAGATTTATGAAGGTCTTCAGTAGAAAATCCTTCGAATTCTGACTCGCTGCTTGATATAATGAAATTCGTATCCATTTTTTGTCAGAATTACAAATTTTGAAAACACAATAGGAACAAATTTCGGAAAAAAATCTCCCAAAATTCCCGGAATTAAAATTACACTTCGATTATTGTACAAAACTGTAGTTGAACTGTTTACGAAGTATAATACGTGTTTTCACGAATGTACTAAAGAGATTTGCTCTGATATTCTCATTTAAATATGAATAGGTAAATTGGGGCAGCTTTGGGCGGTTTGGTCACATTAACCAAAATTTTTTTCGGGCGGCTTTGGTAACGAAAGGGTTAAAGTTTAGTTTCTGAAGACCATGTTAGACAATTCTTCCAAAAGCAACATGGCAAGCACAAATCCTGTTTTTCACATCTGACTCAGAGTTGCATTGCACTGAGAAGAAAAGAAACAAAAATACCCAGAAATGAGGAATAGCCACCACTTTCAACTTATCCTGAAAATAGCAGTCAAATCCCCCTGAAATCATAACCTACCGTCTTTAAAAGGAAGAACATAAAGGATCACTGTTTATGGGAAGGGATGGAAAAAAGATGTGATAGTCATGATTGGAAATGTCTTTGATTGTGGGAGTGCTTAATCAGGGCTGGCCTGGGGCTAAACAATAACAGTTACTTACCTGTGTCATCTATGGCAGGGTCTATTTTGGGTGTAAGGAATGCAATGAACAAATTCAGAAGATAAATTCCTAATGCATATGTCACAATGTACCAGCCCTAGAAATTAATAAATACCAAAATGAAATTATAAACAAGAAAAAAAAAAAAAAAAAAAAAAACCAGATATTCAGAGACATACATACAACGAAATTGGCCAAAAATAAGCCATTTCATTAATGTTTATACAACAACTTAGCACAATAGTCCACCAACAGTGAAATGTTATGATATGCAGAAGGGAAGGAAGGAAGAGGAAGAAAGAGAGAGAGGATGTAAGAGAAAAAGAAAGGAAGGAAGGTGTACACTGAATTCACAAATACAAACAATCTTAAAAATAATTTTGGTTGACTTCTCATACCTGCTGGAAAACCACTCAGTATTGAAGCAAAATATAAATACATTATCATTTTTGAAGATGCACAGAGTGAGCTTTTGAGACATGCAACTGTTTTGAACATTTGTGTGTGTGTGTGTGTGTGTGTGTATGTATGTATGCATATGGTAGATGGAATATACAAGAATATATTATTAACCATGACAATTGTTTTGACACATCTAGCATCAATTCCTAACGGGTGGGACACACAACAACTGGCAGTGTAGATGTATCTCATTGGGTGATAAATAGACACATATATACACATAAAAATTTTCTTTCGTAACGAGATAAAAAACCAAGGCTGTGTAGATTTTAGAATATTTATAGATAGGTCTTACAGTAGTTACCAGGATATTTATTATACCCCTTCATATAATAAATATCCTGGAAACAACCCTGAAACCTATCTATAATGTTCTAAAATCTACACAGCCTTGGTTTTTTATCTCATTACGAAATAAAATTTTTATATACACACGCTGACATATGACCAACATTGAACCCCTTATTCGCATAATCACCATTACCTCTAATAACCCATATATATATTTAATATCTCTTGTACAGATTATCTGCACACTGCTTGTATGACAGTGACATTTCTTTATAACCATAGTGTAACATCAACACAAGCAGACAAACACTTACATGCATATACACACATATATTACAACATTTTCCTCTAGTTTCCACCCCACCAAGACCTAGGGCTAAAGTGGAAAACACTCACCCAAAGTTCCGGCAGTAGGACTGAATATGATATAGCAGGATTGAGGCTCTGTCAAACCTTACCCCACAACTTGTTTTCTGACACTTAACCCTCCAACAATCTTCTACGTCACTACACTGAATATTCAATGCATCTAACTCATTCCCTGTCTCTAATCATGTCACACTATTTTCACTTAGTGCACTTACCTACACATCCACCTTTTCTGTCCATATATCCTAATCTGTCTCACATTCACACTGTTCCTGGACCTCACATCTCTCTCTCACTTTCCAGGTGGGCAAACTATGTATTCACCACTTCAGTAAGATCCCTGCTCCTCTTTCTCTATCATAGTTTCTTATTCCTCTAGTCTATACTCTGCTCAGTTGAGGGGTTTTATCCTGCAGATACCTGGCAACCTCACTCTGGCACTGGTGCCACTTAAAAAGCACCCAGTACACTATTAAGTGGTTGGTGTTGGGAAGGGTACCCAGGTCTAGAAATCAACTGTGACACATTCTCCGACGTTAGCACTTGTGTCTGGTTACCATGCAATATTTCACTTTGTACACAAATGTGCAAGTTTCTCTTTATTTACAGACAGACAGAAGTTCAGAAGGAGTAACACCCTGGACTTTTCCCCCACCCTCATCCAATGCAGGCTATTAAAGTTTTACAACATCAACCTCTGCTGCTGGTTAGGTCACCTATGTAACAGAAGCTGTCAACATCTTAACAGATGATGTTCTAGCTCACTATTGTCAAGATAGCATGTCAATCTTGCAGTAACTAAGAGAATTAGAACAACAAAAAGATATATGTGTATCATACACCTCTCTCCTACTCCTTCTAATTCTTCTGTTATTGCTCTTCTCTACAGTTCACCTGAGTCATGAAACTCTAAGTGAATGAGCAGATTAATAAAATGATGAGGGCTCTCTAATTGCACTGGGTACAAAGTGACTCCACTGTATTGTTGCCACTATACATAAGAGAATCATCCGAACGTGGCCGTTGCCAGCGCCACCCCGACTGGCTTCTGTGCCAGTGGCACGTAAAAAGCACCAACTGATCGTGGACATTGCCAGCCTCGCCTGGCACATAAAAAGCACCCACTACACTCACGGAGTGGTTGGCGTTAGGAAGGTCATCCAGCCGTAGAAACGCTGCCAGATCAGACTGGGCCTGGTGCAGCCTTCTGGCTTCCCAGACCCCAGTTGAATTGTCCAACCCATGCTAGCATGGAAAGAGGACGCTAAACGATGATGATGATACATTCAAATGGGAGACTGTACACACACAAGTGAACAATATGGTTTAGGGGACCCCTTAGTCTCATCAAAGAAATAGTGCTGGTGCCTTGGTAAAATGCACCACATACACTCTCTAAAGTGGTTGTTGTTAGAAAAAGCATCTAACCTCAGAAAGCAAGCCAAATGCAATATATAAGTGAAATGTGGCCTTATGTCTCAGCTACAATGAGCAGTAACTTCGAATAATAAATCAGACCACGATCCCACCAACTCATGCTAGCACAGAAAGCGGTCATAAAACAATCACCTTTTTTCTTTGAACATGTTGGTAATAGTGCGAGAGTGTAAGAAAGTGCATGGGTCTGCCTACCTCCATTTGGGAAAGGCAAGGCCTTGAACTTACGTCAACTGTTTGTTTACCTCCAACTGCATGTCTTTGATGGTGATGTTGATAATTTGTACAGCAGGAATATATGCTGAGCACTTTTAACAATTTTTGCTAGCACTGACAAGGCGAATGAACAAGATTTATATAAGGTTTCAACCAGCAATTCTGTAATTCTGGGTTAACTGCTGAAACCATTATATGTTTTATAAAGCATAACATATATACGTTTTCTGTATTTTATATGTATATATAGATATATATATTATTTAATTTCTTATTACTGATTTGTACTTAACCTATGTTTTATTCTGAAGCATATGTATACCAAGTTCTAATACCAGGTTATTAGTATCACTAAGCAAAATGATGAGGATAATCACTGGACGTCATTGTATTGTATCAAGGGTATCATCCACTCCTCCTAAATTGAAGACCAGGTACTGCAACAGCCTAGGTTTCAAAGGCCAACAGCTCAATGCCTTGCCTTAAAAATTAAGAAATATACATAATGCGGGCATAGATGTCTTCAAAAAGGAACTAAATATCCTCCTCTCCACAATACTGAACGAACCAATGGCATGGCACGAGGTACAGATGACAGCAGTGGAATCAAACTCCCTCGTACACCAAATGGGCCAACAGCTGGGACAAAGACACATACAGGAGTGGTGATGTGAAACCACCCCCAGCCAGAGGAAATCAGCAAAACCACGGTGATGCTCCAGCATGACTGCAGCTGCATGGCTGAAACAAAAGAATATGTATACACACACACACACACAAGTTTATATATTTGGTTTGCAAGATTCTTGATGTGAACATGTGTTAAAACAGATAGTTATACTTGGAGATGATTTTTTTTCTTTTGTCAATTACATATGTACACTATTTATTCGATCTTCGCTTTAGTTTTTATTTGTATTATTTTTAGTTTATATGTCTGTCAAAATTCTTTTGTCACACATTCTATGACCTCCTCGGTGACTCTGACAAAAGAACTTTGACAGACGAATAAGCTAAAAATATGAATGAAAACTGAAGTGAAAATTGAATAGTGCATGCTTAATTGGTACAAAAAAAAAAATGAACCCCAAGCACACACATATACATATATATATGTGTGTGTGTGTGATCATTATTGACATTTAATGTCCATTTTCCAAGCTGACATGGGTAGAAATCACACACGCGAGTGTGTGTGTATACAAACACGCAAATGAATGAGAGAGAGAGAGAGAAGAAAGAAAAAGAAAGAAATTTACCTGTAATAGATAAACCCGAATACAGTAGGAGAGAGCTAGAAGTAACGCTACACCCCATCGAACTGTGACATGTGGAGTTGCTCGATCTAGCAAACTTTGGTGAATCTGAAATAAATATAAATCAGATATATATATATATATGACACATAAATTTATGCAGTATATATGTGGTTTTCCATACACAAAGAGGAGAAAATGTGCTCAATACATAAAATATGACAGATTTTATTCATTCACTGTCACAATCAAGCAAGAAAGAGTAACGACAGAGCGAACCGTCAACTTTGAATGAATGAATAATTACTTACACACACACAAAAACAGACATGACAATGAA
Source organism: Octopus sinensis (assembly GCF_006345805.1). NCBI lineage: Eukaryota > Metazoa > Mollusca > Cephalopoda > Octopoda > Octopodidae > Octopus > Octopus sinensis. Next base: position 82,388,423 of record NC_043006.1, on the reverse strand, counting down.
CTTCGTTATTTGATAACAAAACTATTTTATTTCATCTAAAACAATTGTAGCTAAAAAAAAAATTAAAACGCACTGAATCATATAAACAAATAATGAGAGGATATTACAGATATTGATCAATAAAATTACTCTAAATTATGGCAAAAGATAAAAATGGATGCATTTCAGCTAGAGAAAATGGAAGGAAGATAATATACACTAAAAGACAAATTAAACATGAAGAATATAGGCGTAGGAGTGACTGTGTGGTAAGTAGCTTGCTTACCAACCACATGGTTCTGGGTTCAGTCCCACTGCGTGGCACCTTGGGCAAGTGTCTTCTACTATAGCCTCGGGTGGACCAAAGCCTTGTGAGTGGATTTGGTAGACAGAAACTGAAAGAAGCCCGTCGTATATATGTGTGTGTGTATATATATATATATATATATATATATATATATAATATATATATATATATATATATATATATATGTGTGTGTATATATGTGTATATGTTTGTCCCCACCAACATCACTTGACAACGGATGCTGGTATGCTTAGCGGTTCGGCAAAATAGACCGATAAAATAAGTACTAGGCTTACAAAGAATAAGTCCTGGGGTCGATTTGCTCGACCAAAGACGGTGCTCCAGCATGGCCACAGTCACATGACTGAAACAAGTAAAAGAGTGCCAGAGTAATATAGAGGAATCTCAATGCAGACCAGAGAAGAAACCCCAGCAGCAAATCAACTAAACAGATCATTTAACCATATATTTTCCATTTATCAGAAAACTCTTACATCAAGGATGGTCTTTTTCATGGTGTGATTCAGAACAAAGTGCTCAGGTATCCAACTCCTTCAACTGAGATTTCAAGAACTATATATTTAATGAGTGAAATGTTCTAAATGTCAAAAGTCTTTCAAACAGATTTACCATTCTTATAGCCCACATTAATAATCTGAACCAATCATTCAGACAACTTACACATAATTCTGACCCCTGTTTGAAATAATAACAAAAGATTTTTTTTATACATTACAAGGCCCATCTATGTTCTCGATATTTGTAATTTGCATATTCACTTAATCCGATAGACATACAAATATAATTTTCCAAGCAATTAACATGGGGTTCAGCTTCAATTTGTGTCCCCTTGGGCAAGTTTCTTCTACAATGGACCTGAAATGGTCAAAGCCTCGAATGGATTTGGTAGACAGAAACTGAAAATGCACAAAGGCGGTGAGCTGGCAAAATCGTTAGCATGCCGGGCGAAATGCTTAGCGGTATTTCATCTGCTGTTACGTTCTAAGTTCAAATTTTGCTGAGGTCAACTTTCCCTTTCATCCTTTCAGGGTCAATTAAATAAGAGCCAGTTTCGCCCTGGGGTCGATGTAATCGAGTTAATCTGTTTTTCTGTCCTTGTTTGTCCCTTCTGTGTGCAGCCCCTTGTGGGCAATAAGAAATGTTAGCACTCCGGGCGAAATGCTTAGCAGTATTTCGTTTGTCTTTACGTTCTGAGTTCAAATTCCGCCGACCCTTTCATCCTTTCAGTGTCGATTAAGTAAGTACCAGTTACGCTCTGGGGTCGATATAATCAACTTAATCCGTTTGCCTGTCCTTGTTTGTCCCCTCTATGTTTAGCCCCCTGTGGGCAATAGAGAAATAAGAAACTGAAAACGCCCATTGTTTATGTGTGTGTGTCTCCTTGTTTTCACATCACTTGATAGTTGCAAGTGAAGATCGGTTCCTTCAAAATTTGTTTTCTACTAGAAATAACTGCAAAATCTACCTTTGTGGCATACTATAATCTTAAGAAAATGAAGGATGCAATAAATAACACAATCCTAGATATAGCGTCTTTAAAAAGATGCATGGTCACAGCTAGAATACTAAGAGATACTTAGCTAGCATTCCTTTTTAGCCCCCTCTTAGAGAGGACTTAGAAGTTAAACAACTCTAGATAACACCTCTTTTTCTTGTGCATGTCAGTGTGTAGAAAAGGGGGAAGGGTCCTATTCTTTTTGTTTTGTTTTATAATTTCTTTTATTCATAACATATTTTATGTAAAATGAATCTTTCTACTATGACTTTTTTTCCAGTTTTTCAAATATGACAACAGTTTCACAAATATGCACTAAACTGATTTCTGATTTAAAAAAAAAAAAAAAAAATGGTCAGTTAGCATAATCGTTGGAGCATTGAAAGAAATACCATGAACAATTTGTTTCAGGTCTTTAAATTCTGAGTTCAAATCCCACCAAGGCTAATTATAGCTCACATTCTCCACCCACCTGGCTCCGTAAAATAAAGTAGTAGTCAAATAAATGGATTTGATGGGATCAACTAACACTACTCCTTACAAAAATTACTGGTCTGGCATCTAAATTATAAAGTAAGCATAAAGCCACAATTTTAGTGGGAAGAGATTAGTCAGTTAAACCAACCCTAGGACTTTTATGGCACTTATTTTTTGGTGTCCCCAGAAGGATGAAAGGCAGGCATTGACCAATGTAATATTTCATCATCATCATCATCGTTTAACATCCGTTTTCCATGCTAGCATGGGTTGGACGGTTTGACCGGGGTCTGGGAAGCCAGGAGGCTGCACCAGGCTCCAGTCTGATCTGGCAGTGTTTCTACAGCTGGATGCCCTTCCTAACGCCAACCACTCCGTGACTGTAGTGGGTGCTTTTTACGTGCCACCGGCACAGGTGCCAGGGGAGGCTGGCAGCGGCCATGATCGGTTGGTGCTTTTATGTGCCACCAGCACAGAACCCAGTCAAGGCGGCGCTAGAAATGTAAAATAATTTTGTCTGGTGCTCAACTGATTCTATCATCCACTGTCTCTTAAACATGTGCACAACAATATCGAGGCGTGAAGTCTTTGCCCGTTCAGTTTCACGCCTGCACGTCACTGCGCGGGTCGGTGCAGACATCATCGGGCATCGCTTTTCATGTTGCGGTAGCGTGGCCACCTCCCGGTCATTTCGGCCTGCACTATTCCTCAGAGGATGCTCTTCGCCGAGTATCAGAGGCGGCTGGTACATTCACTGTGAAAATATTAGAGTGCTCAGAGTGAGCCCCGCCAGCTTGCATATGAAATGTATTGGATTTAAGTGTTTAATTACAAGCCACAAAGTTACTGGTTCAAACCAAACTAAAATCACTGTGATATGAGATGACAATACATGAGTAAAAGACAATCATTTCATTTATGTCTATAACAATTAATTTCTCATTGCCACCTAATTACGACTTATCATTTAACCCATTACTCTGTCAAATGTAATGCTTCTATATTCACATTATTTTGAATTAGTCATGCATTACCTTGTAGCTTCAAGATTTCAATGGTGTGTTAGTATATTTTTAGAATGACATTGTAGAACAGGTGTTTAACATAAAACATGTAGAATATTTGGGTCAGATACGACTGGATTAAATGCTTAAAGGGTTAAACAATCCTATTTTGGCCGAATTCCAAATTTGGCTTTAATCCTGAAAAGGTTGTAAAGTCAGTTATTTTAAATACTTAATTAACCAGCTCTTTTTAAATCTAAAACCTATGTGCTTGCATTTAACTCAACAAGTGCAGACATGTCTGTGTGGTTGAGAAGCATGCTTCCTTGGGTTCCGTCCCACTGTGTGATATCATAGGCAAGTGTCTTCTATTACAACACCAGGCAAATCAAAGCCTTATATGTGGATTTGGTAGGCAGACACTGAAAGAGACCGTTGTACATACATACATTCATATATATTGTGTGTGTATCACGTGCGTATTAGTGTCTTCTTGTCTTGACATCGCATAATAGCTGTAAATGAGTGTCACTGTCATACAAGCAGTGTCATCATCATCGTTTAACGTCCGCTTTCCATGCTAGCATGAGTTGGACAAATGATTGAAGGCTGGCAAACCAGATGGCTGCACCAGGCTTCAATCTTGATCTGGCAGAGTTTCTACATCTGGATGGCCTTCCTAACGCCAACCACTCCAAGAGTGTAGTGGGTGCTTTTACGTGCCAGTCAGGCGGTACTGGCAACGACCTATATATTTCTAATTTTCCATGAAAACATGTTTGGTCTTGGGAAAATTTGGAAACAGGTGAGATTTGGTAACAGGAAGGGTAACCAGGTGTAGAAAAACCACCTCAACAAATTTGGTCCAATCCATGCAAGCATAGCAAAGTGGACATTAAAATGATGATGATGGATTCATTAATAATAGAATAGCTCATTTTTCCACTCCCTCACATTCCTTATTTTCCTCCATAACAAGATGGCATCAACATAACTACCATTGCAATTAATCTTCTACCATCAACCTATGACAAATTATCCTTTTAACAATGATTCTGTCTGAGTCTCATTTATCTTTAATTTCTCAAAGACTACAGGCCAGTTAAATTAGATTATCAGATGATATACACCACAGGTCACAATGCACTTCACATTGTTTTAGCCTTTGAATGATGCCACCGTGCTGGCTAAGTGAGCAGGTCAATATTCCCCCTGACAGGAAGACGATTCCATTGCAGACTTACCATTTACAGCTGAGTGGACTGAAGTGAATGAATGAAGTGTTTTGCTCAAGAACACAACATGCCACCTGGTCCAGGAAACAAATCAAGGATTTAGAAACTGAGAGCAACATCCTAACTATTAGGCCACGCATCTTTACAAATTAGATTACAGCATGACCAATCTTAAAAATTTAGCTAATTGAAAGTATGTGATTAATGACCACTCAGGAGTCAAAGTTTTTGTATCTGACATCCTACACCCAAACTAAACCAACCATAAAAGAATTAGCTAATCCCACCTTCCACACCAAAACTACTTTGACACAAATATGATGCTAGCACCACCTGACTGGCGTCTATGTAAAAAGCATCAACCGATCGTGGCCGTTTGCCAGCCACCTCTGGCCCCTGTGCTGGTGGCACATAAAAAGCACCCGCTACACTCACTGAGTGGTTGGCATTAGGAAGGGCATCTAGCTGTAGAAACACTGCCTGATCAGACTGGAGCCTGGCTTCCCAGACCCCGGTCGAACTGTCCAACCTATGCTAGCATGGAAAACAGACGTTAAATGATGATGATGATGACGATGTGCAGGATACATTTTCTGAATAAGCTGAAATGCATCATTAGTGATGTGATCAGGGCTTATTAGATGTTTTTGGGTTTTTCAACATTAAGCACCCCCAACCAAGTGACCCACTTGGGGTTGATAAAATTGCTCAACTGTAACCCAGAAGCGAAATGCTGAATTGTAAACCACCTTGTGAAGGTGCATGGCTCAGTGGTTAGAGCATTGGGCTAACAATCATGAGGTAGTGAGTTTGATTCTCAGACTGGGCTGTGCGTAATGTTCTTGAGCAAGACCCTTTATTTCACGTTTTTCAGTTCACTCAGCTGTAGAAATGGATTGTGATGTCACTGGTAGCAAGCTGTATTGGCCTTTGCATTTCCAGGGGCAACTGCTGGTCTTCCATAAGCAACCTTGTTGGACTTGTGCCCCAGAGGGGAACTTTCTAGGTGCAATTTATGACTGAAGGGACTTTTTACCTATAACCCAGCAACAGTTCATGGATTAACTCTCTTAATCCAAAGATACCTGGTGTCTTTCTCTGCAGCTTCATTCAGAGAGAGAAGAGAAAGAGAAAACAGACAGGGTTTAAGTGATGGAGAAAAAATGGAGAGAGGTAAAATGAGTAGAATCGATGGAGAGGTAGAAAGAACTTAAAAGAAAAAGAAGTGCAAAAGGAAAAAATTTGAAGAAAAGAAGAGATAATAAATGGTAAATCATGGTGGTGATGGCAATGTTCATAAAAAGACAGAGAATAGGAGTAAAAAGAGAGATAAAGCCAACTCGAAGACATGAGGGAGAAGGTGAGAGGGAGGGAGAGGATTCTGAAAGAATAAGGGTTGGGGTCTGAGTAAGAGTGGGAGTTTAAGTAAAGCACCCTCTCCTTTGTACATTTGTTTCAAGTATTTTCCAAGTCTATCTTAGCATATAAAATAGAGGCATGGTTAGATAAAAGTATCAAAATAAGTTTGCTACACAAAATAAGATTGTGTGTGTGTGTGCGTGTATAAATCTATGTCAGTATGTGCTTATATAAACACACACACACACACACACACACACATATATTTATTCAAAAGCAAAAAATTTCCAAAGATTTTGCTAGTATTGCAATACAATTCAAAGCTGTATTTGTTTCAAGACACACTGTTAAATGACTTATTTAACAATTGTTTCTAAATTAGGTTCAAGGTTAACAATTTTAAAGAGAAGAGATTAATCCATTTATTAACCCCAGTGCTTGGTTGGTACCTTATTTTATCAACCACTGACCTTGGTAAGGTTTGAACTCAGAAAACAAATACCACAAGGCATTTTGTCCAATGCTCTAATGATTCTGCCAGTGTACCATCCTCACAATAATAATTCTTTCTAATTTTGGTACAAGGCCAGTAATTTTGAGGGGAAGGGAAAGCTGATTATACCAACCCTAGTACATGACCGGTACTTTATTATATCGACACTGAATGGATGAGTGGCAAAGGGTTTAAGTTGATTGGACAATTAGAAATGAGAGAGAGAGCAATACTGAAGACAATGATAATGTTTACCTCACAGTATCTTTTAAAGCATCTTGCAATGGCACCAACACTTTTTGTAGATTTTGATGTATCATTCATTTTCCCCCTGGAAAGAAAGAAAAGCAAAGAAAAAGTGAAAAAAAAAATTAATTAAAAAACTAGACTGATTAACAAGCATAATTATGAAGCATGTAGAAGTCAAATGAATTAGAAGAACCAAATATAAAGGAAAAATAAAATGTGTAGAGTATTGGATTTAAACTTTTTTTTACCATGTTTCTTTCGAAAGACATTGCCTTTTTGTGACTTAAATGAGAAAATAATGCTGAATTTAGTAAATAATTATCATTATTAACCAGTGGGGCACAACATGAAGACAGGTGGATTGTTTTCACAAGGGTTACTGTTCTAATATATTTTGTCTTAATTCTTTAACATTCACATTATGCTATCAAAAGTAATACTAATTTATTCACATTGTTTGCAATTAATCATGCATTATCTCATAGTTTTGAGATTTTGATGAGGTAACTGTTAAATTTTTAGAATGATATTGTGGTGTTGGTGTGAGAGGCAAGATCGGACCAGTTGGAGCATAAAACAAGTAGAATATTTTGGACGGATATCATCATCATCATTATTGCTGTTTAATGTTTGGTCTCCATGCTGGCATGAGTTGGACGGTTTGATATGGAGTTGGCTAGCAGCGAGCAGTCCAGACTCCACCTGTCTGTTGTGGCACGGTTTCTATGATTGAATGCCCTTCTAAGCACCAACCACTTAGCAGAGTGTGCTGGGTGCTTTTTACATGCTACCAGCATGGGTGCATTTATGCAGCCCCGACACAGGTGCTTTTTAAATGTTAAACGGTTAAATAAGATTGTATGCAGTGGGTAGAAGGGAAACCTGATGTTTTGGGGCAGACTCTCCCTTGGGAGGGAGACATTTTCTCTTCTCCCCCGCTTTTCTCTCTCTCAGATGTGAAGACAGCTGCAGAATATCAGATTCATTCTCCCCTTTTGGCATACAAACTTATCACAATCATAGCAACTTTTCCAAGTTTGCATGGGTTAGTTTTCTGTAGTCAGATGCTCTTCCTGACATCAACCCTCGCCTGTTTACAAGCAAGTTAATAAATCTTCCTGTCTTTATCAAACAACAAACAGGTTGGAAATGCTTTTGCAGAGGATTGGAAACAATGATTATTGTTTGCATGAATCATAAGGCAGTTTTCTCTACAATCAGCACACACATGTGAAGACAATGAGCAACAGGAACTCACTCACTAACATCTATCCTCACTTAAAATTGGATGTCCTGTTAGAACAAACTTTACTGTAGTAGATAGAGAATAGTTTGTTGTAACAGAACACTCACATTTAAATAGGGATAAATATTACCTCTCAGTATACAGCCTCTGTCATGAATACACCTTCTCCTCGACTTACGACCTATATGACTTATGACCACAAAAAATAAGGAAATAAAAAAACAAAAAAGTTGATTTTCAGACATTGGGCAGCTGTGCTTACGATAACTATGGCAGCATCTGGTACCACAAGCCTTCCTCAGACCCAGGCATCCACTGCCTACCAGTCTCTCGCTCAGTCGCTCTCAAGCATCAGTTGCGTTTGAATGAAAATAATGTTGCAAAATATAAATCTGACATACGACCAAATCGACTTACGAGCTATCAGTCGGAATGAAACTCAGTCGTAAGTCGAGGAGAAGGGATATATATTTATTAACTCACACTATGGTTCAGTTTCTGTCTATAAATTTCATTCACAAATTAATCAATCCATGACTATAGTAGAGAACACAAACCTACAGTGGAACTGAATTTCAAACAGCATGATTCAGAAGTCATCATCATCGTTTAACGTCCGCTTTCCATGCTAGCATGGACGATTTTGACTAAGGGCTGGCGAACCAGATGGCTGCACCAGGCTCCAATCTTGATCTGGCAGAGTTTCTACAGCTAGATGCCCTTCCTAATGCCAACCACTCAGAGTGTTGTGGGTGCTTTTTATGTACCACCGGCACGGGCACCAGTCAGGCGGTACTGGCAACGACCTCGCTCGAATCGTTTTTGCACGTGCCACCGGCAGAGAACTTCTAAACTACACAACCATGTCTGCATCTATTTTTACACACACATGCATGGCTGTATATTTGTCAGTGTTTAAAATTATATCTTAATATCATAATTTGATTGAAAAGAGCTCAGTATAACTCTGCAGTAAGGTAAACTGTGGCATTAAAGAAAAAAGAAATTTATCTGAACGCAAACCGTCAGTGAGTAATATACCTTAATCCAGTAACACATAACTGGACAATGGAGATTTTGTTACAATAAAACAAAGAATTATTTCTAGTTCATTTTTGGTATCCCAATTTCAAATCTGTGTTTTCTAAACCACATGGTTCTGGGTTCAGTCCCACTGCATGGGACCTTGGGCCAGTGTCTTAAATTATAGCCTTAGTGGAGGAACATGGCCCAGTGGTTAGAGCAGCGGACTCGCGGTCGAGGGATCGTGGGTTCGAATCTCAGATCAGACGATGTGTGTGTTTATGAGCAAAATACCTAAGCTCCACGTGGCTTCGGCAGAAGGTAATGGTGAACTTCTGCTGACTCTTTTGCTACAACTTTCTCTCACTTTTTCCTCTTACATCTCACCTGTGACAGACCGGCGTCCCGTCCAGGTGAAGAACCTATATGCCAAGGAAACCGGGAAACTAGCCCTTATGAGCCAGGGATGGCTTGAGAAGGAACAAAAAATTATAGCCTTGGGTCAACCAATGCCTTGTGAGTGGATTTGCTAGACGGAAACTGAAAAAAGTTCATCGTGTGTATGTGTTTGTCTCCCAATCCCAACATCTGACAACCTGTGATTATGTCCCAGTAATTTTACAGTTCAGCAAAAGAGACTTAGCCTAAGTACCAGTCTTTAATAAAAATAAGAGTAATGGGATCAATTCATTCGACCAAAAAATTCTTCAAGGCAGTACCCCAGCATAGCCAGAGTCTAATGACTGAAACAAGTAAGAAAAAATAAAAAATACAGATTTTGTGAAATTAAATTCTAGTTATGTTGTACATGTATTATGATTACCATACGTGGTAGACCCACTTCTTTTCAACTGACAAAGCAGACATACATATCATGTGACATGCCTTAATTACACTTTACAGATCTTGAGTGACAATGAAGAAACATAACAATGTTAACGATGAGACCTGCCTGCATGTTACTATTTCGATATTAAGGTAGGAGACCAACAGCGGGCACCACACACCACATACTAGCTACACACGGTGCAGTGCAACATCAATAACTTGGCTAAATGGTTACAGAAAAGCCATGCCACTCATAAACTGCATGATTTTAGCAAACCTTAAATTGGTGAGAAATTTTTAAATAAAATACCTAAGTGCAATGGATGGCATTTAGATATAAAGTCTGTAGAAATACTCAAAAGTATTGCAATCTCTGTTAACATAACAAAGTTGTTACCTCACTACCTCTATTTTTAACCCAACTACAGCAATCTCCACTCCTCTCACCTTGCATATTGTATATCACGAACACCTCTTTCACCTACTAAACTCTGCTCTAAGCAATATGCCTTTACATCTCCTCATAACTGTGAATCTCTATGATGTGCTCTTTCTGTCCATATTTCAGCACCATAATTAGAACAACCCAACTAAATCATATAAACTGCACCCTATTAACCCTAACACATTTTTGGTCTGAAAAAAAAAAAAAAAAACAGTATACACACATATACTCACAAAAGAAATAGTTAATTAGTATATCATAATAGGCATCAAGCATTTAGACTATCAATCTCATCTTTAGAGAGATTTTTTTTTAAAGCTTAAAACAAGCCTACATATTTCTGGTAAAAAAAAGTAACCAAGTTTTTCAATTACTAACTTTTCCCCATTATTAAGCTGGTGTTTAAAAACAACACAATTTTTCTGAAAAGATTGGCACGAACAGTTTATTTCTTTTATACATATCCAGTGCAGCGTGGAAGGTATTTATAAGCCATTTAAGAAACACACAAAAACCGTTAGATTCACTTCAACATTTAAATTTAATTTGTCAAAATATTTTCGTCAAATTAAATTTACATGTTGAAGTGAATCTAACAGTTTTTGTGTTTCTTAAATGGCTTATAAACACCTTCCACGCTGCAATTGTTTCCATTCCAGCACACGATCTCAGACCAGGCACTTGCTATGCAAGTACATCTTCATAACATATCCAGTGGTTTAAGCAATATATTAGATACTGGCTTCTTTAGAATAAACCAAGTTTTTAACCCTATAAAGCCTACTGTCAATAATTCTTGAAACTTGAAGGATTCTTCACATTTAAACAACATAAATATTTATGTACCTGGCACCCATGCCAGTGACACATAAAAAAGCATCCACTGTACTCTAGGAGTGGTTGGCATTAGGAAGTGCATCAAAGCTGTAGAAACCATGCCAAGTCAGAATGGAACCTGGTACAGCTTCCCAGCTTTCAGTCAAACCATCCAACCCATGCCAGAATGGAAAACGGACTTATGATGATGTGTGTGTATCTATACCCACACGTAACAATAAAATTTTCACATAACCTACTCTTAGAATTGAAACTACATCTCCTCTCTCAAACTGCATCTTCTCTCTTCCTCACATTTCCTCTTCATACTCTATGATTTTCTGCCACTCCCCATCCCTGCCCTGCTCACTGTATTGCTTTCCCCAATCACTGCAATACCCACCCACACTCCCTACTCATGCCGTCTTGGCAATACGTCTCCATACCGTGAGGGCATGTCCTGACAACTGCCACCATTTGTCTCTCTCTTTCTTACTCTACCATCCCATCTATGGTCTGAACCTCATTCCTATGAGTATACTCAGGTGCTTCACCACCATCTCTCTCCTACACTCTCTTTTACTCTTGTTATCTCCCACTTTCTCTTTCCCTTGCTCTTTCCTCTGGCTGGGTAACCATGTATCTCCTCCACAATAGCACACCTGTTTCTGTCCTCTTTCTTGTTACCTTTCTCTCACTCTCTTTCGGTCTCTTGGCTGGGTAACCATGTACGTCCTCTATAGCAAGACACTTGTTTCTGCCTCTCTGTCTCCCTGTCACACTATAATCTTTCATCATTTAATACAAAATCACCGCCTCTAATGTCACCTCCCCTCTCAAATTTCATTGTCTTGCAAGTTACTTGGTGACCCTGTCAGTGCTGGTGCCACATAAAAAGTATCCAGCCCACACTGTGAAGTGGTTGGCATTTGGAAGGGCATCCAGTTGTGAAAAACCATGCCAAAACTGACGTCACCTGTGATGGTGCCACATAAAAATCACTCAGTCTATTTTACAGGGTGGTTGGCATTAGGAAGGGCATCCAGCTATAAAAGCTATGTCAAAACAAACACAGTAGCCTGGTGTAGTCTTCTACCTGGCCAATTCATGTTAAACCATCCAATCCATGCCAACATGGAAGACATGTTAAATGACAATGAGATTCACACACACACACGAATATGCATGTCTTTTTATAGGTATGTGTGTGTATTTCTATGTATTGTATATGAAAAATCTAATTATTGACTGTTCAAGAAGCCTGATGAGATGAGATGGCTGGTAGTAAAGCATATTGTACAAATCAGGCTAGGTAATCTAATATCATTTTATGCAATACACTACATGCAAATAAATGGCTAGGCTATTGAAACACATGTAGCATAAACAAAACAAAAATGACAGTACGTTCATTGAATATATTTTTACACAGCGTGGCATGCACAGCAAGTGTTGTTACAGACACTGAATTTGCAGGATAACTAATATTTATCAAGTTAAAATTGCACTGCCTATCCTAGTGATTGGATAATGAATAAACTGACAATATTTATTGGTGGTACTCCTGAATACCCTGCTAACTACTATTGTGTGTGTGTATGTGAGGTACAAGCATGGCTATGTAGTAAGAAGTTTTTATTTTTTTCCTTCTGTGTGGCACCTTGGGCATGTGTCTTTTAACCCTTTCGTTACCGTATTTATTTTGAGATGCTCTGTGTTTCTTTCAATTAATTTTAAATACAACAAAGAATTTAGTAAAATAACTTAGTTATCATTAAGCTGGTGTTAGGAACATAAATTGTGACTAATGTTTGGTGGAAGATTTTAATTCTTGGAAACAAGACATTTTTACTACAGCGCCAGAGGCAGTTTCAGCCGGGTTGGTATCAAAAGGGTTAATACAGCCCTGGGCTGACCAAAGCTTTGTGAGTGAATGTGGAAATGGAAAATGAAAGAATCTCATCATATGTGTACACACACACATACACACAATGAAAGGATAGAGAGGCAGATAGATATATTGCATGAGTGTATACACAAAATTTTTCCTTTTCATAAAACATACTCCTTAGCAGCTAAAAATATGTAATCTACATTACTGCATGTACTTTATATGCACTTTCTGACAAGTTGTGGTGCACCTGAGCACTGTATACAATAATTTCATTATTATTAAAAAATAAACAACAACAGCAGCAAAAAAAAACTGAAAATAAAGATTTACTTGATGCGCATGTTGAAATATTTTATACAGTCTTTTCATTGAATAGAGTCTTATGGTTGAATGCATTTATTTCTTCTTGGGATTGCTGACAACTTTCAATTAGCAATTACATAATGTACAATTCTAAACCCAGAACAAATAACTGCATAACACCTCCACCCAGGCCCATCTAATAAAAAAAAAAAAAACCCACCACACACCCACTTACTTCTGCTTCCCTTACCTGCCACCACATGTGATACACTGTGTATATAAAAGTAGCGAGCTGGCAGAAATGTTAGCATGCCAGGCGAAATGCTTAGCGGTATTTCGTCTGTCTTCAAGTTCTTAGTTCAAATTCCACCAAGGTCGAAAAATTAAGTACCAGTTGTGTATATAAATTAGAAAAAAACCACCTTTTATCAATTCAGTAATGAAAAATTTTAAATTATACCATTTAGAAAAATTACCTATTATAGAAAGTTTAAATATAAGATGAAACATAACGATGATTAAGTAATGTGCAAAATAATAAATAAAATGTTTTGCACATTACTTAATCATAAGTAATCTGATTTATATATATATATATATATATATATATGTATGTATATATATATAAAATTTTGTGAAAATTGATTTAGTATTTCTAAATTGAATTTTTCCCACTAAGTTTGGAATAATATTCCCTCATATTATATATATATATATATATATATATATGTGTATATATATATATGTGAGTGTATATACATATGTGTATATGTGTGTGTGTGTGTGTATATATATATATATATATATATTACTCGTTTCAGCCATGCTTTTCTTTTATCCTTTACTTGTTTCAATCATTAGATTACAGCCATGCTGGGGCCTTGAAAAATTTTTACTCGAATGTATCAACCCCAGTACTTCTTTTTTTAAAGTACGGAACTTATTTTATCAGTCCTTTTGCTGAACCACTAAGTTACAGAGATGTTAAACAACCACCAGATGTCAAGCAGTGGGGAGGGACACACACACACATACATTTTAGTGCGTGCGCACATACACATGAGTACTGTCCAAATCTCTGACCAATCACATACAGCTAGCTGGCATTCAATTGGCATATCAAGTTTTGGGCATTTTGATTGGGTTTTGGATAGAAAATTCACAAAAAAGTCACTTCTATTGATTTTTTAATGGCTTTGCGGGGTGACTGGGGAAATGTAAAAATGTGCACAACCACCCTTGGACGGTTTTGAATGACCATAGAAAGTGCAAGCCCTCTAACTGAAAAATTGTGGATTTGTATAAAGGACACACACGCACACAGACAGACAGACATTTTGCCGTTTATATATAGAGAGATACGTATATACAACAAGCTTCTTTCAGTTCCTGTCTATCAAATCCACCCACAAGGCATTGGTTGGCTCAAGGTTATAGTAGAAGACACTTACCCAAGGTGTCACACAGAGTGACTGAACCATGGAAGGAATCTGTCTTACCTCATAGTCACACCTAAATATTTTTTTTTCCAATCCTTTGAGCATAGAATATCAACCTTCCAGAATTACCTTCTTGGTATATTTCCATTTTCTTTGCAAGCATACATTTTCAAGGCATCAAACTGAACACTGACAGTAAGAATTTCATTTGTCATGGCCAGGTCTGCAATGCTTACGGACACTGCCCCTTCTAAACCCTTACCCCAAGTGGGCCATAAAACAAAAAACATATTTAACAAGAAGTAGAAAAGCAAGTTGTACAATTAGAACCAACAGCTGCTCTTCATCGATGGTTACAATTTCAAGGCGGCGAGCTAGCAGAATCGTTAGCACGTCGGGCGAAATGCTTAGTGGTATTTCGGCTGCCGTTACGTTGTGAGTTCAAATTCCGCCGAGGTCGACTTTGCCTTTCATCCTTTTGGGGTCGATAAATTAAGTACCAGTTAAGCACTGGGGTCGATATAATCGACTTAATACCTATGTCTGTCGATGTTTGTCCCCTCTATGTTTAGCCCCTTGTGGGTAATAAAGAAATAGGTTACAATTTAGAGAGTTACAACAGATGAAAAGACAAAATATATTTTATATATATACACACACACATATACATATGTAACAGGATACATGTCACCATAGAGAAAGCAACGATGATAAAAGTATAAAGCATATTCTGAGAATGTTAATATATATATATATTTTCAATGAGCAAATGAATGAACTAGAACTATGTCTCACACATTCACATGCACTGTAACATTAGCAGTAGTAGTTGCTACCACCACCACGATCACAATTATTATCATCATCAACATCTTCTTTATCTTTATCTAGTTTCAGCTCACGAGCTGTGGCCATGCTGGGGCACTGTAGCTTAGCAACAATTTTTAAAAAAAATCTTAGATGAGCAGTTTAGAACTCAACTGAGCAGTCCTATTATTAAAGGTATTCCAGACATGACCATCTAACTTGTTTGAATAACTAGGACTACACTGTCAAATGTGTCTAATTTCTAAAGCAGTATGATGCGATCTATCAAAGATTTGGTTGCTTATTTTAGCGAATCAAGTGACCAGAGAACAACGGTTCTCAACTTGGGGAGTCCTAAAACCTCCAGGTTGCCCACAAGGGCAATACTGGAGGTTCAAAGATCTACTCAAAACTTTAAAAGACCACTTTAAAATGTATATTTAATTACTCAGACACCTATAATTAATTCAGTTTACATACAACTTTCAATTGAGAGATGAAACTGGGAAAACGAGTTTGTTGTTAATTCAGGACATCAGCTTATACAGTAACCTGTCTTATAAAAAAGTGCGGGGTTTGTGAAAAAAAAATTCATTAAAACAAAAGGGGTGCCTTGTAGAGAAGTTGTTGGGAACCAATGATGTAGAAACTCCCTCACTGACCCAACCTAGAACAAGTAGGACAGGGTGCCTTCAAGCTGATGTTTTCTTAAGACCAATTACTTTAACCCTTTAGTGTTCAGACTATTCAATCAAACATAATGCCTATTGATTCCCATTGATTTGAACTAATCATGCATTATCTCATATCTTCAAGAGCTTAATGGTGTAATTACTTAATGTAGAATAACATTGTGGGGTAGGTGTGAGGGCCTGGATCTGGTCAGTTTGAACATAAAACAGATTAACTATTTTGGCCGGATATGGCCGGTTTAAATACTAAAGGGTTAAACCTCTCTTTACTACACATTTCTAGGCCTTTTGACAAACTCCCCTCAGCACTTTGCATTACAAACATGCAATACTTCATGCACACAATATCCCTTCACATTACATGTGTTCATGCCAATGCAACTATCTCCCTTCTTTACAGCTTTGGTACCTGGCCATGTTCTCCAATCACTTGTACTCAACCATTCCCAGTTAAGTACAAAAGGTGCTGTCAGTAGTTGATCAAAAATAAAGGAAATGATTATGTTGAGTCGCAATATTGTTATAAAGTTCAGATATCCTTCCTTACACTGATTATTTAAATGACCAATTTGCATAAGAAATAATACTTACTCTTTTACTATTATTTGTTTTAGTCATTTAACTGTAGCTATACTGGAGCACCACCTTTAGTCGAACAAATCAACCCCAGAACCTATTCTTTGTAAGCCTAATACTTATTCTGTTGGTCTCTTTTGCTGAACTGCTAGGTATCTGGGATATAAACACACCAGCATTGGTTGTCAAGCAATGGTGGGGGGACAAAAACACACACACACACACACACACACACATATATATTTCAGTTTCTGTCTACCAAATCCATTCAGAAGGCTTTGGTCAGCCTGAGGCT
Source organism: Octopus sinensis (assembly GCF_006345805.1). Lineage (NCBI taxonomy): Eukaryota > Metazoa > Mollusca > Cephalopoda > Octopoda > Octopodidae > Octopus > Octopus sinensis. Next base: position 82,371,440 of record NC_043006.1, on the reverse strand, counting down.
ATAGTAGAAGACACTTGCCCAAGGTGCAACACAGTGGGACTGAACCCGGAACCATGTGGTTGGTAAGCAAGCAACTTACCACACAACCACTCCTGTGCCTATGGATAGATGACATAGTTGATACTTCTCACTACAAATGATAAAATGCAGTTAAAGGAAAAAGATTCCTCGAGAAGAATTAGCAAGCACCACTGCTAGAAATGTGATACAAATGAATCTAAAGACCTAGACTTTGATGACAACAGTAATGATGATGATAGTTTCAAATTTTGCCACAAGGCCAGCAATTTTAAGCAAAGGGACTAAGTCAGGATTTAGTTTTCATTCGCAAAATATGCATTTTTTAAAAGACAGTAAAAAATTTGAAAATTGACTATAATAATGTAGCCTTCCAGTATCATGTTGTGGAGAAAAACATTGGAGAAAAAAGTTACAGAGGTTTAAAAATAAAAAAAACTGTATATTTTTAGCCAATAGCGACAGAAATTTTCTGCGTTTAGCAGAGCAGTGTCAACTTTCAGATTGTACCCTGTGAAATTTAGAGTTTAGCATCTGACCTGTTCATTGTAGGTTTCTAAATAAACAGAAATACCGAATAAAATCAACAAGTATCATCTTACTTTTTCTTTTGTCTCTTCATTGATTGCATGGTTTTATTATTTTTTTAAAATTTGTAATATTAATATATTTGTCTGCGTGTGATTACTTGATGTGTATTTCAGTATTATGATTACCTGTTATGTATTTGTGTACATCATTGATATGTGTGTGTGTGGAAGGTGGGGAGGCGTCTATCTCCAAGACTTTAAAGTTGAGTGAAGTTTTCATGCTTGGATTTGTAAACTACGATAAGAATAACACTGGTTGACAAAGAATTTGTCCGAAGAAAAAGAATACCTGTATCTTAAATGCTTTTGTGAAATGCTCTTAATTAGCAATGCACCTTTTATCATTAATGCTGAATTAGTGATTATATCTACACTAATTAATGTTTGGAGAAATCACCTATTAAATTATTGTTTATGCAATTAAATTACTGTTAAAAAATGAAGGTAATAAGAAATGTTTCAAGAAACCAAATGTTGAAAAAGCCAATATTAGGTTGGAAGAAAAATACACACACACACTTGTTTCCAAACTTAATTTCTCAGTGGGTGGGAAAAATTGCTTTGAATCGAAGAAGGAAAAAGTGGAGAGGAGAGGTCACTCTTGGGTTTGTTTCATTTTCACATACGCACGACAAAGAAAACTATATTATAACTTATAAATATTTTCTACCATGAACAATATATATATATATATATAATCATCATCAATATATATATATATTGTTTATATACACCACATGTACTTTAGACATTGGGTTTTGTGGAAGTTTTCTTCCTTAGAAGCTTCGTTGTCATGAGAAAGAATTTAAAAGAAATGTGAAAGAATGACAATGGAGTGTTTGTTCTTCCTCATTTAAGAAATGCATGATTGTTACACAAATCCACCTCAGCCATGTCTTCACACAGACACACACCCAACTGTACATTATGTAAGCCTTTGTTCAATATACCTGACGTGGATAACCAGCAAAATTGAGAGCACCGTTGGTATTTGATATATGTAACAATAGAGTTATAAGCACTACCAGGGTACCATAAAACTTGTCAAATGTAGAAATATATTAATGTACCCTGAAATTATATAAAACAACACACGTGCACATACCCACCTATACTTCATGTAAGTTTATGCTCGATATAACCGACGTGGATAACCAGTCAAATCGTGGGTCACCCTGGTAATTAATATACATAACACAATTATAGGTGGTTTTACGTTTGCCACAATGATATGTACCACAAGGGTGCCACCAAGCTTATTGAATATAAGAAGGTTGTTTTTCCTGAGATGTATATTAAACAACATGCAGACATCTCTACTTTGTGCAAGTCTGTACTCAATATAAAACAAGCGTAGATAGCCAACCAAGTCGGGGGCCAACTTAGTATCTAAAACACTAACATAGAAAAAACAGAAAAATATGTAATATACTAACACACAGAAAAATTAAAACAAAACACATAGGTGAAAAGAATCTTGTGGTGTGAAGAATTAAGTGTGAAAAATCAACAGACAACAGTAAACCACAACTCGGATGGTTGTCATGGTAACAAGCTGCTAATGCTACGCAGTCTGTTGATTGGCTAAAATTACCCAAATTTCCTAACTTTAATGCCAAATAACATCAGATTCTTTGGTTTACAAGATAAAGTAATTGGTTGATCATAATCAAAATTCAGAGTTGCATCAATACACCAAAATTGAAAGCAGTCTGGGCAAAATTAAGTGGGGCTCATTTTGCGAATGGGAAAGACTAGATCCCTAAGTCGATTACATTAACTCTAGTGTGATAACTGGTACTTACTTTATTAACCAACCCTAAAAGGAAGAAAAGGCAAAGTCAATCTTGGCAGAATTTCATATCAGAACTTAAAGAGCTTGACTTTTTGCCAAATATAATTTTAAAATTAAAACGTCACAATATTTCAGGTTGTCACAGCACCTCTAAATATTCGGGGTTTTGAGACAACCTAGATGGAAACCAGCGTTCTAGATAATCAAATCTGTAACTCAGCTTCAATTTGAGAATGTAGTTATCTTAGTTTACTAATATGCTGGGAGGATAGGTACAATGCCACAATTCAAATTGCCTGCCCCCTCTTCACACACAGAGTGAATAGGGTTGGTCAAGCAATTTGTCAGAAATGTTAGTATTTACACCACACAATCTTCCACTGTGTGATGGTAAATAATTACTATTACTGCTGCAAAATGACATCTTTAAGATTTAGTGGATATATAATGAACAGATGAAGCATTATCATCAGGAAAATGTGGGTCAAATAGAGTTCACTGAAGCAGATTTTCTACTGCCAGATGCTTATCTTGTCAACAAACTTCACCTATGGCTGGGACATTTTTTTTTCTAGAAGATTGGAAATGAAACTGCTTGTTTGAGTGACATATTCACAACCATTGAGACAAGGAGACACTCCTGGGTTTTCTTCTCCTTTTCCTTTCCTATTTCAGTCATCAGACTGCAGCCACGCTATGGCACAGCCTTGAAAAATTATGGCAACCTGAGGCTATAGCAGAAGGCACTAGTCCAATATGCCACAGTGGGATTGAACCCAGAACCATGTGGTCAGGAAGAAAACTTCTTACCACACAGCCATGCCTGCACCTACAGAGCCATGCTTACACCTCAGTTTACTGTTTTAGTTTAGGACCTCTCCCACTCAGATCACCCACCATCCTATCTCTCATCTACTTCAAACTGCAGTTAGCATTTAAACCTGGTCTGTATTTATGAGCCCTAGGCATCCAATCCCTCCACAACACCTTTAAATAAGTTTCCTATTTCTGGAAAAACCAATAACATTTTCACTCCTACAAAAAGACGTTAAACTTCATATGTAAATCATTTATATTATTATTCTGCTATGGTCTACATCTGTAAAGCTTCTGAAGACATAATCTATTATACACACAACGTTTATATTATCCATAAGACAATAAACATATGAAGTATGGGAGGAAAGCAAAGACATAATCTAACAGATGCAATATGTATATATATTCATAGGCTGAGTGTGTTTCATTATATTATTATATCAAATATTAAAATTATTTATACAATTCATAAGACTAACTGATAAATATTTAGAACTAAATGTGGTATGTGTATGGGGTGGGAGTGGCTGTGTAAATAAGTTTACTTCCCAAACATGTGGTTTCAGGTTCAGTACCACTGCGTGGTACATTGGGCAAGTGACTTCTACTACAAACCGAAGCTAATCAATGTTCTGAAAGTAGATCTGGTTAACGGAAACTGAAAGAAGCCTGCTATGTATGTATGTGTGTTAGTATCTCCTTGTCTTGACACTGCATGATAGTTGTTAGCAAGTGTCACCGTCATGGAAGCAGTGTCCATTTCCAATCGTCTGTGAAAATATGTTTGGCCATAGGGAAATATGAAATATGTGGTTGTAGAAAATCTACCTCAAGAAATACTATTTGACCTACGCAAGCATGGAAAAGTGGAGGTTATGATGATGATCATCATCATTGTCATCATTAAACGTTCATTGTCCATGCTGGTATGGTCTGGACGGTTTGACCGTGGTTGGCAAGCTGCACCAGGCTCCAATCCAATCCAATTTGGCATAGTTCCAACAGCTGGTTGCCCTTACTAACACCAGCCACTCCAAGAGTGTAATGGGTGATGGTTATATATATATATATATACACACACTGATACACTTTTTTTTTTAGAATCTACAAGATCTGTGAGACAGCTACTGTACTTCATTCACTGGGACTATGGGTTCATGTTCAAGCATATACACCAGTCTCAGATGTGAAAATAAGGATGTAGTGCAGGGAATTAACATCAGTAACACCTGTACTGGAGAAGTAGCATAGAAGAAAAATATTATAGACCGATTATGCCATGTATTTTGTTCCATAATTAAAATTATTTTTTGACATTAGATAACTCAGAAAGTAGAATAAGTGACAAGTGTATAAAAAAAGTATGTAGTTTTCAAAGATATTCTCTCCTTTATATAAAGAATTGAGTACTTCAGGAAAAAAATACACTTTCAAAAGAAATCTTATAGCTTTCCAATAAAATATGGAATTTCCAGAGATACCAAAAGTGCTAATTGCATATTTCTTCTGTTTTACAGACAAAATATTCAGAAATCAAGAGGTTCAAAAGTTTTTGTTATTGTTTTAAGTGTTTGTTTTCAATATCTTTTCAAAATAGAAATAAAATTTGACAAATATTCTTATACTAGTTACAGTCACTGAAATGTGGCTAGGCTGGTGCACCACCTTCAAATGTATAGTTAATTCACTCAAAACCCCACCGCACTTAGTTACAAATTTTGTGGACATAAAGACAATGTACCATACCACCATCACAATTTGAAGTCCGATCTCAATGAGAACAAGGGAAATATGAAATATTACCAACCCGGCTGAGACCGGCTCTGGCCCCGAGTACAAATGTCTTGTTTTCATAAGTTTTGAATTAAAATCTTCCACCAAATCTTTGTCATAATTTCTGTTCCTAACAATAGCTGAATGATAACTAAATTATTTTATTAAATTCTTTGTTATACTTAAAGTAATTGAAAGAAACACAGAGCATCTCAAAATAAATACAGTAACGAAAGGGTTAAGGCAGTTTAAGAGGATCTGATGAGCTGGAAGACCATGTCAGATTCATCATCATCATTTAGCGTCCGTTTTCCATGCTAGCATGGGTTGGACGGTTCTACTGGGGTCTGTGAAGCCAGAAGGCTTCATCAGGCCCAGTCAAATCTGGCAGTGTTTCTACGGCTGGATGCCCTTCCTAACGCCAACCACTCCGTGAGTGTAGTGGGTGCTTTTTACGTGCCACCCGCACTGGTGCCAGACAGAGCTGGCAAACGGCCACGAACGGATGGTGCTTTTTATGTGCCACCGGCACGAGGGCCAGGCGAGGGTGGCAACGGACACGAAACGGGGCGGTGCTGGCAACGGTCGCGAAACGGAAAGTTCTCTTACATGCCACCGGCACTGGTAACACATCTGCAATTTCCATTGATCGATTTCCATTGATCGATTTTGATTCTGATCCTCACTTGCCTCAACGGGTCTTCACAAGTAGAGTTTCGACATGCCACCAGCACTGGTAACACATCCGCAATTTCCATTGATCGATTTCGATTCTGATCCTCACTTGCCTCAACACGTCTTCACAAGTAGAGTTTTGTGTCCCAAGAAGGGAAGGTATGCATACGTAGGCTGGCTCCATCCCATGTAGAAGGCCACGGGTTATGGACTCACTTGTCCTGCCGGGTCAATGCTTTTTTTTTTGTGATAGTTTTTACAGCTGGATGCCCTCAGAGTAATAAAGTTTCTATATCTATCTATCTATATATATATATGCATGTGCGTGTATCCTTGACGATATTTATACATCAATCTTTCTTTCTCATAAATACACAAACACACACACAAATATAAACAAACATTGTTTACTTTGTTGTTTAACAAACTTTAGTCAGTATCTTCTTTTACTCTCAATACTATATGTAATATATAGATTTCCCATTACTCAATCTAATAATGAAAGCAGTTTACATTGATAGATTTCTAACCAATGATAATAAAGGCTCTACTTGTGTGTGTATGTGTGTGTGTGCAAAATATATAAAAAAAGCATGGCTGTTATAGAAACCAAACAAAGAAACACAGAGAACATAAAAAGCATACGCAATTAACAGGTATCTCACCTTGACTAGTCCATCTTGTTTTCAAAGACTGTTATTTAAGGAGTCATTTTTAAGCGAATGGAGTGATCTGAGTAAAATTTGACAGATATTTCTAGCGAAATAGTAACAGCTTTGTCCATGGCAACGGGTAAAGTAATTTTGGTCACACAGATATTCAAGTACAAAAGGAGTAATTGTTATCACAGATGAATGCTGTTATAACCAATAAATAATTCAATAGTGAAGTTGTCATTGATTAGTTTTAGGTCAGCTCAGATCAAACAAATCCTTGATCAAAGGCACTGAATATCAGTGTTTCTTCCCTGCCACCTCCAAGAAATGTGTAATAGAATTACATTATCCAAAGTGTTCTTTTCTAAGATTGTAGGTTAGTGTGAGGGAGATCTGGCTGCTATTTTTAGCAAGTTCAGTGACCATAAAGAGGTTCAGTCACTAATTTTTGCTGCAATTCAACTTGATGATTGACTAAGTGTGCATGTGTGTGTATATGTATGTATGTATGTATATATATATGTATATATCTTTTCTATTTTTTACTTGCTTCAGTCATTAATTAGACTGCAGCCATACTGGGGCATTGCCTTGAAGAATTTCCTAGTCAAATGAATTGACCCAGTGCTTTCTTTTTTAAAGCCAGGTACTTGTTCTATTGGTCTCTTGCTGAACCACCAAGTTACAGGGCCATAAATAAACCAACACTAGTTTTCAAGCAGTGGGATGTAGGGACAAACATATATATATATATATGATGGACTTCTTTCAGTTTCCATCTTCTGAATTCACTCACAAGGCTTTGATCAACTCAAGACTATAGTAGGAGGCAACTGCTCAAAATGCCACACATTGGCACTAAACCAGGAACCATGTGGCTATGAAGCAATTTTTTTTTACCACACATTCATGATACACACACACACACACACACCACTGACATCTTATTTTAACATATTTACCAAAATTACATGAAAATATCTTGAAATACTAAAGAGTAAATTTATTCAATAAAATCTCCACTAGCTTCAACCATGGCCTCCAGACAGCTTTGGAATCTCCTGCATGGCTTCCTTGTTTAAGTTGGTGAATGCTGCCATAATCCTTGTCTTCAGTTCATCTTTGTTACAAGGAGTTTTGTTGGTCTCTCGCTCAGCATAATAATCAAGGGGTCGCAGTCTGCGGATTTAGGTGGCCAGATGTTAGGAGTGATGTAGTTTCAGAAACAGCATGACAGCCATGACTGGTTTCTCCTGCTTGTGTGGCATGTTGCAGAATCCTGTTTCCAGACACAGGGTCTTCCAGCAGCCACCCACTTCACCCAGGGCAGCACTACTTCATCCAGACACTTGATGTAGGCCTCCATGTTGTGTCTGAGGCCATGTGGGAAGATGAATGGAAGCATAACATTGCCATCACTAATGATCACTCCAAGCACCATGATGTGCACTGGATGTTTGATTTTTATCCCTCTCGGTACACACCCTCGGATTGACACCCAACCACTCTGGAATGTTCGTATTGGAACTTCCAGCATGAATGCCAAGCAGTTACAGCATGTCGTATCCAAATTTCTAGCAGAGTGAATTGCATCATGATGCTGTTTTTCTCACAGATGGTGCCCAACTGACCCAACTATACTGTGTAGTCGACAAAAGCAAAAAACAATGCGCATGCATGAAATTAAAAATATAAAACGGCAACAATTTATCCATCACACCCTTTACATACATATATATATAATTAGTATGCCTATGAAAGATAATTACACAATATCAATGTATGATATAAAGTATACAGCAAAATCACCTGAAGTGAAGAAGCCCTAAACAAATTTAACCCTCTGAGAACTGAAATTTTAACAATGGTCAAGTTATATATGAAAACAATTCAAGATTAAGCTGGAGGATTACTCAGTACTTTTTAGTTGAATGCAACAAATACACACAAAGGTGCATTCCAGAAGTTTTGGGACTTTTTTGTTAGAAGAGGCAATCACAACTGTCTGAGGTTATAGTAATTTCACTATATCACTATGCATCAAAGCTGACCTGCCAACTTCTGTTATTCCAGATTGAAAGAAATGTCTGTTAATAGCACTTCGAATATACCCTACTATACACGGCTTGTTACAGCTAACTAATTTGCCCACTGCAGTCTGGACATAAAGACTATTAGTAAGTTTGCAATACAATAAAGTTTTGTATTAAACTGAGTAAAAACACTACAGAAACTTATGAGTTGTTACAGACTGGGGTGAGAGGAAGAAAGAAAAGAGTATAAAATGAGGGGGTGATGTTATGAAAGAGGGAGAACTGAGAGAGAGTACCTGAGAAGTAATGAGAAATAATAAAGGCAGAGTGCAATGGGAGAGAGACATTGATGGCAGCAACATGTTTCCAGGTAAAAGAGTCAAATATAAAATAAGGTCTTGATAGCTAAGCTTCATTTGTTGAAAAGAAAAAGCAGTGATTATTTACTAATTGCCTGTATTTTAAGTTATATATATTAATTAAAAAGGTAAAATATATAAATACCTTCTTTTAGTACATTTTTTGACTTTATGCACAAAATATTTATATTTCCTCTAAAGTGTGCCACAAGAAAAGATAAGTTTGGGAACCACTGGCCTAGAATTAAAGAAATTTAAAACTTAGGCTATAGTAAACACTAAAATATTAAAAGTAAAAAAAATAAGAAACATGATGATTAAAGAGATATTTCAAGGTTAAATCAATTTTTTATTCAAAACTGGCATCCGCTTCAAACTAGAATTAAACAGCCAAGTTTTTTCTCCTGCTTCTACTCTTTGAAACTATTTTGCTATATAAGAGCACATCTACCAGTGATTCCACACACACACACATATATATATATATATATATGATGGGCTTGGAGGTAGTGATGATGATGGCTGGTGCGATTCTGTGGTTTGCTTGTACGCCGAGAGAGATCCAGCGGGCCCTTAACTGGTTCCCCAATTTTAAAGGTGTAATGTGGATGTGTAATGATGGATTGGCTGATGTGGTGGGGATGCTAGCTGGTGCAGTGGTCTTCCTCACAGTACTTCATGGTAGACAATATTTTGTGTGTATGTCACACCACATTTTTGGCCTTGTCTGTTATCCCAATTGAATGCCATAACTCTTACTTTGATATTGTTCAAATGCGACGTATAAGTGTCCATCAGAAAATATCGGTTGAGGCAAATGTATTCCACCTTTTTCAAATGTTTGTCCTTGAGCCTTATTGTCATTGAATATGCAAGTCGAAGTGGAAAATGAAGACTGTTTAGTCTGAATGGAATATCTGCATCTCTTGGGCTAAGTTTAATTCTGGGAATTAGAACTGTATGACCTTTGTTGGAGCTTGTTACCAATGATGGAACCTGTTACACAATGGTCGTGAAGTCTTTGCAGTTTCATGGAAGTTCCATTACATAATTCTTGACTGATCAAAAGATTTCTTAGCAGCATTACAATAGCCCCTACTTTTAAGATGAGGCGATGAGGAGGCATACTGGATAGAGTGAGTGAGTTGCTGAATTCAAATGGATAGTTCTGAACCTCCTCTTCATTATTGTATGGCACTGCATCTTCTGCTTTTAATTTAACAATGTGTATATGTATCTATATATCTACTTCTCTTGTAATGTGATAAACCTTTAAAAACTCAAAACAAACACCGTCACCACTCACTATCTCTCTCACGCTTTGCCACTTCAAGGAAGTGTGACACACACAACAGGTACGTACAAAGTTAGTGTATTAATATTATTGATATTAATAATCCTTTCTAAGGTGGTGAGCTGGCAGAAACGTTAAGCACGCTGGGCAAAATGCTTACGTTCGTTCTGAGTTCTAATTTTGCAGAGGTCAACTTTGCCTTTCATCCTTTCAGCGTCAATAAATTAAGTACCAGTTGCTTACTGGGGTCAAAGTAATCGACTGGCTCCCTCCCCCAAAATTTCAGGCCCTGTGCTTAGAGTAGAAAAAAATAATAATAATCCTTCCTATTGTAGGCAGGAGGCCTGAAATTTTGGGGGAGGGGGCCAGTTGATTAAATTATCTCCAGTATGCAGGTACTTAATTTATCGACCCTGAAAGGATGAAAGGCAAAGTCGACCTCGGCGGAATTTGAACTCAAAATGTAAAGACAAACAAAATACTGCCAAGCATTTCGACCAGCATGCCGCTTTAATAAGAAGAGATAATAAATGTACACACAAACACCACAAATAATTAAGCTATATCATTTGTGCCTTCAACCATGTACCAACATATAAATTGACGATAGCACAGTTTAAAAGGGGCAAAGTCAACTAGCTGTGAGGTCACCGAGTACAGGTAACTTATTTCTCACATCTAACTGGATAGGTCACTTCACTGTCAAATGGAACAGACAGACAGCTATGTACCAGTTCTTGCACTTGTCAACTTTAGCTGTTTGGGGAGTTGCTTATTTATGTTTTCCTCTTCTATTCTTATTTTTCAAAAGAGAAAGGAAAAATTCCAAAAATAAAAATAATAAACATCTGAAAATGGAAATACTTTTATAACCAAATAAGAGAGATTGAGAGAGAAAGAGAGAGAGAGAGAGAGAGAGAGAGAGAGAGAGAGAGAGAGAGATGAAGATAGCAAATTTTGTGTGTGTGTATGTACCCACCCAAATACCTAGCTGTATTTGCTACTTTCCTTTAAATTCTGAGTTTGAACCCCGCCCAAGTTGAATTTGCCTTTTGAAATAAGTACTAGTTTAAGAGCATAGTTTTTATCAACTAACCCCTGTGATCCTATCAAAATCTTTAGACTGGAGACAAATGTTAGAAACCAGTATCATGATTTATAAGTGTTAGTGATGTGGCATAATTAGTAGTTGTTAGTGGACCATTTTTCATTACTTATCAAATCCAAAAACTTACTCAAACAGAATTGAGTAGTGCTTCTCATGATTGTGGAGAGAAGATTCTAAGAACTGTAAAGAGAGTGGACAAATTATAATGTTTAATAAAAATTAATATGGTTTAAAACTTGTCCAACAGCCACGGCAAAGAAAGAAAAGTTACATGGATGCAAACTCTGTTGTCCTCTCATAAATAAAGAGAAGGCAATACATTTGACTGATATATTTTTTTTTTGGGGGGGGGGTCTGATATTATGGAATGTGGTACACTTGCCCCTTTGAAGTTTTTAATAATAACAAAAAATGTAAAACTAGTGAGAAAACCCCCCAAAATCTGGGTGTTCAGATAAAAATATTCTGATATATTTCATAAAGTGAAGGTGTATAAAAAGAAATTTTCATGATCAGATTTGTGCTGTCTGATGCAATTTATACAGGGTGTTTAATAAAAAAAAAAAAGACCTAATTTTAAACAGTCATATTTACTGAAGAAAATGCTCTACACAAATGAAACAGTACAAAATCGTAAAGCTTCAGAAACATTGTTACAAATGTTCTATGTGCCCTCCAGCAGCCACATGGACAACATCAAAGCAATAGCAAAATGCATAGGAAACACTTTGCAAGGTGTCTTTATCAATTGAAACAATTGCTGCAACTATCCTGTTTTTAAGCTCATCAAGATCATAAGCTAAAGGAAGAATAAAAATATGTTCCTTAACGTATTCCCACAAGAAATAGTTGCATGGCATCATGTCTGGGTATCTTGGGGGCCAAGAGTATAAGGCCGTGTCTAGAGGCCTTGTGTGTCCTAACCAGTGTTGAGGCAGGGTGTCATTGAGGAAACACCAGACATTGTTGTGCCAGTGTGGTGGTACTCCATCTTGCTGGATGATGAAGTTGTCTGAGTCTTCATTAAGCTATGGAAAGAGCCATGTCTGTAGCATTTCAAGATAGGTTTGTCCACACACTTCCTTTTGTCACCAACACAAAGAGCCAATGCAAATTGTAATCTGTATGGCTTCATGGTCAAACATTGTCTTAACACATGCCACACAATTGTGTGAAGTAATGCATGTTCTCTGCTAGCGCTGTGAGTAGACTTATGCAGGTTTTGCTCAAATGCCTGTTGAATTCTTAGCACATTTTCCTCAGAAGTGCGTGATTGACCTGGACTTTTTCCCTAGCACAAACACCCAGTTTCTTCAAACTGCCTATGCCAAAGACAGATGTTCGTTGACAGTGGTGGATTAACATCAAAACAGTTATGAAATGCACACTGAACTGAAATCACTGATTCACTCTTACTAAACTGTAGGATGCAAAATGTCTTCTGTTGAGTGAACCAATTCTTGCCAGTTACTCGGGTTTACATTGACGATTAAGGCACAGATTTGACCTCTAGCAGCAGTTACCTAAAACTGTAGACGATGCCAATTTTAGCAACACATCTTTCAATCACTTGATGCTCGCAATTTCAAAAGGATTATGTTTAAATTCACTCATCCTTTTTGAAACACCCTGTATATTTCATATTTGATTTTCAACTTACTTTCCCGTCCTACTCATCAATGAAGTTAGTTACGTACCATTATATATTAGCTTCAAATTTTGGCACAAGGCCAGTAATTTCAGGGAAGGGTTAAGTTGATTACATCAACCTGGTACTCAACTGGTATTAATTTATTGACCACGAAAGGATGAAAGGAAAAGCCAACCTTGGTGGAATTTGAACTCAGAATGTGAAAATGGACGAAATGCTGCTAAGCATTTTGCTTGGCATACATAATAACTTGCTACCTTGACTTACCATTATATATTATTGATAAAACAATGGAGCCTTTACATGACTACACAACCTGCTAAAAATAATAGCCAATTTTCTCTATAATCACACCCTAGTCCTAGATAAGGAATGTCTATAGAAAAGGACTCGGCCATAAGAATAGCTTAATTTACGTTTTAGCAATCAGTATGAGCTACCTTTCAATTAACAAGCAACAAACAGTTTTAACAGATTGCTAGGAGATTGTAAAATGGAAATATGAATCATCAACATCCGGTGGTCATTTACAAGCTGACTGACTATCCATGTTTTAACTCGGAGCAAGAAGCAAACAAAACAACGTGACAGCTACAACACTGGAATATGTTTAGGAAATAGTTTTCACCACTAGCTTCTGCAAATAGGATCATGTTCAATAGAAGTGCATCATTTACAGGTTTCACTAAGAATGTCAAACACAAAAAATAAAATAAAATGAACTGAAAGGAAATAAAAAATAACACAAAAGTTATACTCGGAAAATTGAAAGCAAAAGAATTATTACTGAGAATTTATATCAAGAAAAATAAAGCAAAACACAAATTTACAGCAGGGAGTCTTTACATAACCTCTAAGAGTAAAAACATTTATACAAAATGCTGTCAGGTAGAAAAGTTAATTTGTTTGAGAGAGGAAGAAAATGTGTAAATGTGGTTTAAAAGTTCAACATAATTATAAAGTTAAGTTTATACTAGATACATATCATTAACATAAACTGTAAAGTTAGGTTCACAGTGAATATATTACTATGTAAATAGAAGATAATTAGTGTCTGGTTATCCAGCCTGAATACAAAGTGTAGAAAAGAATTGATAAATCAGACAGACAATAAAAATGATAGGATAGCCTAAATTCACAAAAATTGTCCTATAAGTAACAGGTAATATAACCAGAGAAATTGAAATTGTCACTGTTATAGAAATGAACAGAACTAACAGAACTTAGAAAAGAAAAGATCAAAAACAAAAAGCAGAAACACATTTCCTGACTGATTTTAGCTCTACATTCAACACATCTGCAGATTGGAGGGTATAGTATGATGTCAAACCAAAGTAGAGTATAGCATATCTAGGCTGATTGACCCATGGGTTGCGATAAGAGTTATTTTTAATATTTTTATATACAACATGTGGTAAACTTTAATGTTGTTGATACAGGGTGCCTGTGAATGAGCTTATATCTCATGCTCTGCATTTCTGAGAGACAGAAATGTCTAACCCAGAACAAAATACCATATGGTGTTATTTTTCTTTGAAAGCCAGATTTTTTTTTTTCTGATTTTCATAGATATTCACATCATTTAACATCCATGTCCCATGCTAGCATGTGAGGACAGTTTGATAAGGTCTTACACATCCAAGTGCATCATGTTTTGTTTGCTTTGGTATGGATTCTATGGTTGGATGCCCTTCCTAATGCCAACCACTTAACAACATGTACTGGATGCTTATCTTTGCTGATATATATATATATATATATATATATATATATATAAATGAAAGAATGGAGTCGAATGACGATTTAACAAAATTCCTTTATTCTCGACATATGTTTTGAAGACTGCATATTCTTAATTCCGAAGGATATAATTCATTCAACTACTTAAACATATATATATATATATCTTTTATCTTTTACTAGTCTCAGTTATTAGACTACAGCCATGCTGGGGTACTGCCTTGAAGAACTTAAAGAAGTCAAATGAATCAACCCCAGGACTTATTTTGTTTAAAGACTGGTACTTATTCTATCAGTCCCTTTTGCTAAACAACAAAGTGACAGGGATAAAAACACTGACATAGTTTCCAGCTACAAAATCCAATCACAAGGCTTTAGTTGACCTGAGGCTATAGTAGAAGACACTTGCCCAAGGTGCCACGCAGTGGAACTGAATCCAGAACCATGTGGTTGGGGAGTAAGCTTCTCACCACACAGACACACACACACGCATGTGCAGGCATAGATGTGTGGTTAAGAAGTTTACTTCCCAACTGAGTGGTTCTGGATTCAGTCTCAATGTGTGGCACCTTGGGCAACATGCTTCTCTGGGTTGTCTAAAGCCTCATGAGAGGATTTGAGAGACAGAAAGTTAAAGAAACCCATTGTATGTGTGTGCATGTGTTTGTGTCGGTTTGTCTTGACATCAAGTGATAGTTGTAAATAAGTGCCACTGTCGTATAAGCAGTGTCATTCGTCGCCAATCTTCTATGGAAACATGTCCAATCACAGGGAAACATTATCTTGCTTCGAAACAACAAATTCAGTCTAAGCCATGCAAGCATAGAAGAGTGGTTGTTAAAATAACAATAATGATGACCTCTTTCTCTCTATCACACAGACATGATAAACTGCTGCAGTCTCTGTCTACTTAATTTCACATGCAAGGCTTTGGTCAGCTCAAGACTCTGAAAGTGGACACTTGACATACTTGTCATACAGTGAAACCAAACCTGGAGCCACATAGTTGTGAAGTTAACTTCTGAGCCCTGTGACCAAGCTATTATCTAAAGGTCTGTCCAATGCCCAACTAATTGAGCAATCCCCAACTAATTGAGAATATGTTAATAAGAGGCAGAACAAAACAATGTTATTTTAACAAATTCTTCATTGAACCTGTGCAGGTGGCACGTAAAAAACACCCACTACACTCGCGGAGTGGTTGGCGTTAGGAAGGGCATCCAGCTGTAGAAACACTGCCAGACTAGACTGGAGCCTGGGGCAGTCCCGAGCTCCCCAGACCCCGGTCGAAACCGTCCAACCCGTGCTAGCGCGGAAAACGGACGTTAAACGATGATGATGATGATGATGAACCTATCAAGCGGCCCTTAATTGTAAAAGGATCAGAATACTAGTTGAAAATATGGCGGTACACTATGGCAAGGATGACACGCAAATTCGTGAAGCATTCCATTTTTTTCCCCCCGTCCAACCCATGCTAGCATGGAAAATGGACGTTAAACAATGATGATGATAAATACTCCATGGTTCAGAATTAATGAAGATTTGATGCTGAAAATGATTTTAGTTTTAATAGTCTTGCATAAACAATAAGAAAAAGACAAAATTGTACAAGTTTATCTATCTTTCTAGTAACATCACTGGTAGAATTTGATTAAGAAAAATTACATTTAACAACAAGAACAATAAAATGATTTGGCTGTATCAGAAATGTAATTACAAGACATTGAAATGAATTCGTTATAATGAATGCATTGTATAATTGCAGACATTTACTATCACCTTTTGCACTATATCTAGAAAATTTGCTGTAAGAAATTCTGCTGTAGAAGAAAATTTGCCCAAAGACAAATTTGCCATATGGACAATTATACCAGCAATTTTTTTAATTAAAAAAAAAAAAAAAAACAGAAAAAAAAAGATAAGATTTTATAAAATCATTAAATAAGCAAACCTTTATTCAACGTCAAACATTGAAAAACACACAAGGTCAGTCAAAACGAAATTTCTTATAGCAAATTTTCCTATGGCAAAAATAATTATGGTAAAAAATTTCCTATAACCATTTTGAACATTGGTCATATCCGTTACAAACAAAATCTGCCAGACATGAATACTCTCCATAAGTAGAGATCATAACCATTTAAATCAGCCATACAGTCTAGGTTGTTGCCAGTGCCGCTGGACTGGCTCCTGTGCAGTTGGCACATAAAAAGCACCATTTGAGCGTGGCCGTTGCCAGTACCGCCTGACTGGCCCTCATGCTAGTGGCATGTAAAAAAAGTGGTTGGCGTTAGGAAGGGCATCCAGCTGTAGAAACTCTGCCAGATCAGATTGGAGTCTGGTGCAGCCATCTGGTTCGGTAGACCTCAGTCAAATATTCCAACCCATGCTAGTATGGAAAGCGGACGTTAAATGATGATGATGATGATGATATCTGGCCCAAATATTCTACTTGTTTTATGTTAAAACTGGCCAGATCCAGCCTCTCACACCTAATCTATAATGTCATTTTAAAAGTAAACCATCACGTCATCAAAATCCTAAAACTACAAGATAATGCATGATTAATTCAAAACAATATGAATTAATCAGCATTACATTTGATAGAGTCATTTGAATGCTAAAAGGTTAAAATCATCCTGATATCAAGCCTACAAAGGAGCTTCTATGTAGCTACACAACCTGTTCGAAATCCCCTTTCGTTACTGTATTTATTTTGAGATGCTCTGTGTTTCTTTCAATTACTTTAAATAGAACAAAGAATTTAGTAAAATAACTTAGTTATCATTCAGCTAGTGTTAGGAACATAAATTGTGACTAAGGTTTGGTGGAAGATTTTAATTCAAAATGTATGAAAACAAGACGTTTGTATTCAGAGTCAGAGCCGGTTTCAGCCGGTTTGGTATCAAAAGGATTAACAAGGGTTTCCAACAGAAAATAAAACTTTTGCTTCATCATCAATGTTAGTTTCTCCAGTTTGCTACTTTAGATAAGAATGGTTTGTATTATGATGTATTTTTCTAAATATATCCATTTCTGAGACTCAATATTCTCAGATACCTTCACCATTTCTTCGGTCCTTTGCTTACCAAAATATGCTTGATGTTCAGTTTTAAATGAATAGTTTAATAGAAAAGTTTGGGGGATGATAGCTAGTTAGAATGAAGAGGTAGGAGGAGGTCACAAGCTGGTAGCATGTTGGTGAGTGACTGTTTGCTTATATTATAAAATGGCTTTTCTGAATGGTTTGTTTATGTAACAGCTGTGCCATTGCAGAACTATGGCTACCAAGGACCAGCAACTGTTCAAAATTAAAATGCTTAACTGTGAATAAAAGCTCAGCGATTAGACTGCGATAAGAACTGTGCTATATGTGTATGGCTCCTTTGCAAGGTCATTAGAGATTGAGAAACGTAGCACTAAAAGCAGGTATATGAGTTTAAGGTACATGTCATCCTTGAGTAGGGAGGATGCAGTACTGATATGTGCAGAGATTAGGCTGTAACATACCTATTACAGAATGATAATGGGGTTTGTTCTCATAGAATCAATCAGTGTCTGGTAGGATGTACTTAAGTTGAGTATTAATAATAATGATTTGGCATGGTTTCTATGGCTGGATGCCCTTCCTAATGTTAACCACTCCAAGAGTGTAGTAGATGCTTTTTATGTGCCACAACTATGATCTCACTTGGCTTGAGAGGTCTTCATAAGCATGGTATATCGCTGAAGGTCTTGGTCACCTGTCACAGCCTCTGTGAGGCCCAACACTTGAACAGTGTTTTTACATTCCAGTCAGATGGCACTGACATCAGCCACATCGTTCAACGTCTGAAGGGTGCTTTTTATGTGCAAGTTATGTAGCACTGGCATTGGCCATGACTATGGTCTCATTTGGCTTGACGGGTTTTTTGAAGCATGGCATAATGTCAAAGGTCTTGGTCACTTGTGATTGCTTCTGTGAGGCCCAACATTTGAAGGTCATGATTCACCACCTCATCCCATGTCTTCCTGGATCTACCTCCTCTGCAGGTTCCCTCCATCATTAGCATGGCACTTCTTTACACAGCTCTCCTTGCCCATATGCATCACATGGCCATACTAGTGCAGTCATCTCCCTTGCACACCACATCTTATGCCCAACTTTTCTCTCAGGACACTTATGTATTCACATCATTTTCAATTAATTGTGTATTATTTCATAGCTTTGAGATTTCCATGACGTGATTGCTTATTTTTAAAATGACACTGTGGAGTAGGAGTCAGCCTTGCCGGTCCCATGACATTCATCATGGATCTGTTTTTGAGAGTGTCTTACAGCCAGATAGTCTGATGATCTTCCTATTACCGACTCTTTTAGACATTGCTAACAAGAGGCTAGTGCCACCTTTTATGAAAAGTGAACTGCATGAGGTAAAGTTCATCATCAGACACTGGTGTGTCATTCTGGAAGTTCCATAGACCACAGTTTGCACATCATTGCCTTACAACAGGCAAGGACACAGCATATCTATTCTAAAATGCACAGTATTGTATAGTTGAGAAAATACAATTGAAATGATTATTATAGATTCTCTAATGTTAAATTTTATATATATATGTGTGTGTGCATGCTATTTTGTTTTAAAAACATTTTTATGAAATAGCTTATCAACTGTAGAAAGGAGACTACAGCAGCGGTATTGGATATTCAGTACTGCTGCCGTAGACTCCTTTAGAAAAAATTAGAAATAATGATATTTCTATTTTTGAAAACCAGTGGATGTGTTCCACTGAACTTAGGTAAATAATCCTTCAAACTCCACATTGATAAGCGGCAACTACCTTGAAACTAGTCTGTGGATGCCAGACCAGCAAGGGGAAGCTGCTGACCTCCTCTGTTCGAAGGTTATAATGGACACAGGTTTGTGTGTCACATAGCTAGCTAGAGGCGATGGCCTCTTGGAGCTAATCAATTGCAGCATTTGTCCTATTTTTCTGGACTACCATGTTAGCTTGGCGATAACTATTAATAGCTTATCAATTATTTGGGTCTTAAGAAGAGATCCAATGGGAGATAATGTATCGATCACTGCAGCTGTTACACTTTCTCTCACTCTCTCCTTTTTTCTACATTAATGCTTTTCAAATTGTGCAATATGGCACACCAGTACATCTAGGATTTAAAAAAAATATATAATTTAAAGTTTTAGAAAATCCATAATATATAATAAAGGTGGTTTCTTTCTTCAAACTTTTCATAAGAAGTATGCCAATAATTTGGCTTTTTTACTTGATCAATAAAACCCAAATAAAATCATATAAAAACCATGTGAGCAGAGAGAGAGAGAGAGAGAGGAGAGAGAGAGAGAGAGAGAGAGAGAGAGAGATTGTATGTGTGTATATGTGAATGATGTGATTGCAGAATAGTACAAATCTACTGGGTTGGAAATGCCACAAGGCTTACATGCAACAGGTGGACTAGTGCAATTATCAAGTAGAAAGCAAAAGACTGAAAAAGAAAAAAAAATTCGCAAAAAAAAAAGGTCACTCAGAAGACCTCTAAGGTGATTTGAAGATGACATAGTAAAAATATTTAGGACCAAATGGAAAAGAAGGTACAAAGAAGGGTAGAATGGAAGCACACTGAGACCTGCAATGTGAAAGAGCATCTGATGACATGATTGATAGAGCCACATGAGTGTGTGTGTGTGTGCGTACAATCTGCTTTGAAGCTAACTTTTGCTGCTTGAAGAGTTGGGTCGAATTTTATGTTTGTGCAAGTATTCTTTCTCTATCACTTCCCATTCAACTATGAAGTAAAAGAGGAACATTTTTTTAATTCCTCACAGAGGCAATCACAAGTGACCAAGACCTTTGACATTATGTCATGCTTCAAGAAACAGTTTTAAAAAATGGGAAAAACTGGTTTGGTATGAAAAATCATAACATTTTGGAAAGAATTCTTTATTGGGGAGATATTGAGAAAGTTAATCTGTTCATTTTGTACCATCAGAAACATTTGATACTAACAAATAATTCTGCTGCTTGAAATGTTATTCTGCCTGATAATAAAAAGGTGCCTTGCTCATAGGCAACACAATACAATGACTAATAAATGTTGGCCTCATAACCATGTAATCAGTAGTATACAAAGTAAAGCCCACAGTCACTGTATCCAAATTATCTATATCAGATATAAAGCGCTAAACAAAGACCCTCAACAGGCTAGAAGCAGCAGCCAACACTCAAAATCAAAAACTGTCAACGTAAAAACATAGATAGCTGGTCTTGTCCAATCAGAGACGAATTAAGGCCAAACAGCAATTATGGACTAAGATTAAAATTTATCCTCTTTGATTCACCAACATACACAAACTATTAAAATCTGTTCTACAATGAAGCTTTGTTCTGTGAATACATTACACGGACCATTGGGCTGATGGACAAATTAACTTAAAAAACCTGAGTAAGAATACAAAATTCATTCAAGTAATATTATGAAGCAAAAACTAAGATGAAAACAGTAAGTTCATTGGTTGAAATTTGAGATCTCCCTGTTATGTCAGAATGGGACAATTTTTCCTTTTCTTGTAAGAAGTAGAGAAATATCTATAGCAGAACTCAAAGTAGATAAAGTTATAAACAATATATGTAGACTAAGGTGGCAAGCTGGCAGAATCGTTAGCATGCTGGGCAAAATGCTTAGCGGCATTTCTTCCGGCATTACATGCTGAGTTCAAATTCTGCCGAGGTCGACTTTACCTTTCATCCTTTCAGGGTCAATAAATTAAGCACCAGTTGCATACTGAGGTTGATCTAATCGACTGGTCCCCTCCCCCAAAATTTTGAGCCTTGTATCCAGAGTAGAAATATATATATATATATATACACACACACACACACATACAATATGTAGACTGTTGGATTAAAAAGACCTTTGAATGGCAAAAAGTTGAAGGCTGCATATGGACAAATAAAACAAAAACTCCATATGTTTCAAAATTTCAAAATTCTTAAAATTATTTATGATAAGTAGGATCCTAAAGTTATCTTGTCAGAATATATTTTTACAAACACCTGTGACTTAGCAGCATTAAAACCAGATATCAAACTCTGAAATTAGATCAACAATCCAAAATATAATTAAAAAAAAAATTTTTTTTTTATAGTCTACACATTCATTCATTAATTTTTTTCTCCTTCCCACACTCTTCTTCCCTACCTTTTTACTTTTACTTGTCTGTGGCCATGCTAGGGCACTGCCAGATAATTTTATTGAAATTGTTGGTTCCTAATTGAATTCCTCAACAATAAACACTAATTTATCATATGCATATATACATCATATATAAGTATTAGGCTGGCAGAAATGTTAGCACTGCCGGGCAAAATGTGTAGCCGTATTTCGTTATGTTCTGAGTTCAACTTTGCCTTTCATCCTTTCGGGGTCGATAAATTAAGTACCAGTTACACACTGGGGTCGATGTAATCAACTTAATCCGTTTGTCTCCTCTGTGTTTAGCCCCTTGTGGGTAGTAAAGAGGTATATATACATTATGTATAAGTACATAAGCACTGTTTCAGGTATTCCAGTTATGACCAACCGTTCTTTGATGGACATGTTACACAATTGTTCACAAGCTGAATTCAACCATGATGTAGTTATGTCACAGCTCTTACTGGGATGGTGCTAACCAGTGGCTCTCAACTAGGGTCCACATAAGATTTTAGTTAAAGTTTATGTGCAATAAATTGGTTATATTTCCACAATACACAAAATATTTTAACAATTTTTTAAATACAATTCCTTATTAGTATTTAATTATAAAAATATAACAGGACATTTTAAAAACACTGAATGAGTATGAGGGTCCAGTTGAGTAAAATAGGAAACAAAGTGGTCCAGTGGTGTAAAATGGTTGAGAAAATCTGGTGCAAACAGCAAGACAGTTGCACACCTGCATTACTGCAATCAAGGCAGACCTTGAATCAATATTTGGCTCTCACACTATTGAGCTTGTGACTAGTTGATATTCTTTACATCAAACATCTGTGATAGCTATACATAACCACTTTTGTTTTGCAACTGCTAACATTCACTTAAGCTGGTTCGATCCATCTCAAGTGAAGATTAACATAGGGACATAAGTGTATTTTAATGTTGCTCTAGAATAAACTTAAGATTGGGTGGAGTATGAGGAAAAATTTAGCTTCCAAATCTAAGTCCAAGAAATCATCATTTGATTTACCTGAAGTCTTTTTCCTTTTCTGAAAAATATGGAGAACTTTAACCCTTTTGTTACCATATTTTTGTTGAGATATACTGCTTTTGTTTTAGTTAATTTTGAAAATAATGAAGAATTTATTGAAATAAAGATGGAATTTGGAACAAATGTACAAGGAATTTTGATGGAAGATTTTAACTTAGGCCACTTTAAAAGAGGAAATTGATATCATAAAACCCAAGAGCAGTCTTGGGTGGCTTGGTAACAAAAGGTAATTTTTGTTTTGGAAGAACTAAATACTATTGATAAGCTTGTATCATAATGGCGCATTAACAAGGTGATGTTTCATCCATTCTGCGAAGACACATGGCTCAGTGGTTAGAGTATTGAGCTTACAATCATAAGGTCATAAGTTCAATTACTGGCAGTACCTTGTGTCCTTGAGTAAGACATTTTATTTCACGTTGGTCCAGTCCACTCAGCTGGCAAAAATGTGTAGCATTCAATGGGCCAGCATTGTCACATCTTGTGTCATGCTGAATCTACCTGAGAACTCTGTTGAGCATATGCATGTCTGACAAGCAGTCAGCTATTTGCATATTAATTTCACAAACAGGCTGTTCCATTGATCAGATCAACTGAAACCCTCATCATTGTAACTGGGGTATGAGTGCTAGTTCAATAATGAAATGGGAAGAAAAAAATACAATCAGTTATGAGAGTTGATCTCACAATTACCCATAAAGGTATGGTGGAGTAGGGGAGTTTAAGGGCACAATGATTACTTACTATACAGTAGAACTCTTCATTTTCTTATTGGTTTTGAAACTGGTAATTTCTAATTGTAAGATGTGGTGCATATATATATATCAAGGCAAAGGGGGACTCTTTAGTTCTAGCAGACAACCTCTTTGGAGCATCCAGTTTATGTTGTAGTCAGTGATAGGAATGGTAACCAACAATACAACAACACACCCAAAAAGGAGGAATGAAATGAGAAGATATGAAATCAGTAAGTTACAGTAAAGGTGACCCCATTTAAGTGTAACTACAATTAGAAACTGACAGAATTTAAAAGGACTTCTTTAGACCAGCTGTTGACAACATCACTGGTGCTGGTGGCACAATAAAATGTACCCAGTCCATGTTATGAGATAATCAATGCCAGGAGCCAAGACAAAAGAATATCACATGCAAGAAACTAATACATGTTGTGGTTTTTCTCTGGCTATGCTTGCCAGACGACGAAGGACAGTTATAAGAAGTGAGACTCCAGAAGAGGAAATACATGTTAAATGATGTATAAAAGAAAGAAAAAAAAACTAATAAAGTAGCTCTCTGACACTGTGTTTAACTGTAAATCAATCAAAGTATGCTGTCAGTTTTTTTTTATTTACAGTATTACATCCTTGCACCTGCATACACTCGTAACAGCAAGGATAGGATTATTTTTATAAATCTGGATATTTGTTTGTTGTTGGAACAAATTGTTTTTGCCATGTAGCCCCTCAGGTCAGACCAGTGGCCATGTCAATAGCTGGATCTGTGCAAGGCAGATTCCACTTTCTAGATATCCACGTTTCCAACCATTCCACCTTCTTGAAAGCAACATACCGAAGGCCACCCCTATTTCTATGATACAAACTCCCTGTTTTAAAATTATTAAAAATTAAAATCTACTATCAAAATTTCACATTAATTATATTCCAAACACCTGCTTAATGATATATTCAAATTTTGTCACAGGGCCAGCAGTTTTTGAGGGAAGGGGAAGTTGATTATATCAACCCCAGTGCTCAACTGGTGCTTATTTTATCAACCCCGATAGGATAACGGTAAAGCCAACCTCAGCAGAAAATGAACATAGATTGTAACCAGCCAGAAAAAAATGCCACTGAACATTTCGGTCAATGTGTTAATGAATCTGCCAGCTTAATATTAGTTTCAAATATTTTGGTACAGGACCCTATGTTTTTGAGGGGAGGGAATAAGTCGACTTCATCCATACCAGTACCTGACAGGTACTTATTTTACTGACCCTGAAAGGGTAAAAGGCAAAGTCGACCTCAGCAGAATTTGAACTCAGAACGTAAAGACAGGTGAAATGTCACAAAGCATTTTGCCTGGCGCGCTAACAATTCTGCCAGTTTAATAATAATTATTTTACTAATTATTATTAAACTGCGTTACCACATCACCAGTGTTGCCTTACTGGAACGTGAAAAAACATTCAAGCGAGGTCATTGCCAGTGCTGCTGGACTGGCTCCTGTGCAGGTGACACGTAAAAAACACCATTAGAGCGTGGATGTTGCCAGAACAGCCTGACTGGCCCTCGTACCGGTGACACGTAAAAGCTCCAACTACACTCTTGGAGTGGTTGGCGTTAGGAAGGGCATCTAGCAGTAGATATTCTGCCAGATCAAGATTGGAGCCTGGTGCAACCATCTGGTTTGCTAGTCCTCAGTCAAATCGTCCAACCCATGCTAGCATGGAAAGTGGATGTTAAACGATGATGAGGACTTCATTATTTTCAAAATTAATTGAGGAAAAGTGGTATATTTCAACAGAAAAATATAGTAATGAAGGGATTAAGTACTATGCTACAGGCACTCTGATATGCAGAAGCTAATTGTGTGCTGCATAATGTAACAGGTTAAGCTTGTTGCATTCTTTCTGTTGTTCAGTCTGCACTTGCAGTGTACTTATACTTACAGATGCTATGAAAATGAATTGTATCTTGCATTATAACCTCAAGTAGTTTTTCATCAAGTAATTTTTTGTTTTTAAGCTGGAAAGTTGGTGGGTGAGGGACAGTGTGGAAACTGCCATATTGTCTTTGTAGTTTGTTGCTGAAGTGACAGACAAAACCAACATAATTCACAATAGACCTGATGCATTGTTGTTGATGTTGTTTTTGCAGCTCTAGTTCAGCTTTGATCAAACAACTCTGTATGGTATGCAGGTAGTCAGTTGAACAATTAGGTGCAATCCACAGATCTGTAGATAAAGCATATCACTATCCAACTGAGTAGAGTGCACTTGCTAACACGAGTGATGCATCATACAGAGCAGTGTTACTCAAAGTGGTGGTCCGTGAACCATCAGCTGCCGGTGCATGGTGAGTTTAGAGAAAAGAAACATTATAAAATGCTTATATATTATTGTATTATTTGTTTACAAAATAATACACGATAAAAAAAAATTGTCAACTTTTATTATATTTATTATATATATATATATATGCATTCGAGCGAGGTCGTTGTTGTTGCCAGTGCTGCTGGACTGGCTCCTATGCCGGTGGCATGTAAAAGCACCCACTACACTCTTGGAGTGGTTAGCGTTAGGAAGGGCACCAAGTTGTAGAAACTCTGCCAGATCAGATTGGAGTCTGGTGCAGCCATCTGGTTTGCCAGACCTCAGTCAAATCATCAACCCATGCTAGCATGGAAAGCAGACGTTAAACGATGATGAGGATGATATATTGTTTCTGGTATGAATTAATATTACTAAGAAATATTACCAGTCCCTGGCACATTGGAAAAAAACAGCAACTGTTGATATGCGATATCAGATGGTTTGAGAAGCCCTGATTTGGAGTGCAGTGTAACAGCCTGGACATATACACTTCTCAATGTCCAGTCTATTTTTATGTACCTACGACTGTTGTTATTTGTTTAGCCTCACAATGGCCCTGACTGAATAGACCTTTATCAAAGACTTTCCAGACGTAGGATTAGTATGCCTAAACTGACCCTTCACTAACCAAGGTGGCAGGCTATGATTTTGAAGTAATTTCACAGCTATTTCTAGAAGGTCAAGCAACCACATAGAGGCTCCTTCATTGGTTAGACAAGCATGATGGACCGGATTGGAATTGTTCACCTATTGTTCCTCTGTTCTTATTAATGGTGTATTGCTTTTGTTAATGTTGTTGCTTTATTTTTGCACCTTATAATATCCATCAGTAGTTTAGTATGTACATTCATTGTTCTACTTTTATTTATCATATATCTTCTGTGAATGGTGCAAATGTATGTTGCAGAGAGACACCAGGTGGTAGTTCTAATTATATTACATCAATAAAAGAAATCATTATAATACAACATCACTTTACATGGTATGTTTCGGTTATCAACAGGTAATTCATTTGTTTTTATGCCTATTTTGCTATCCTAGCAAAGCTGAACCGGTAATTTTCTGGGGCAGCATTTCACAGCTGGATGCTCTTCCTGCTGCCAACCCCCTTATCTGTTTTACAAGTAATCTTTTATTGTATAATCTTGAGAGTGCTGAGCAATGGGATGTAATGCATATATATATACGATCTTCCATACAGTTTCCATTGAATAATAGTGTGTGTGTGTGTGTGTGTGTGTGGTCTAAGTATGATGTTGCCAGCTGTAATTTTTGGGGTGTTGGGAAAATTGTACAAATATAGATTGAAAAGAGCAGACAAACAAATGGAAACTTGCAGTACTTCTATTTGAGAAACTAGATTTCTTTGATTTGAAGTAATTAAGAATGGAAAGGGGGTGTCTTATATAAACTTGAACTTAGTAGCCTACCACTTTAATCTCACATCCACTGGAGCCTTAGGGTATATACAATAGGGTCACTGCTGTTTGGATACTGATCAAACAGACTTAAAAGTGTTCCAGCTACCATCACCACTTTTTTTAGGGAGTATGTGGTCTCAATTTATCGATTGTGATTTTACCTATACTGAGTATAATTTGAAGGAAATTTCACTACTATTTCTAAGTATAGCATGTAACCACAGGCTTTTATATTAAAGTATTTGGAACTCTGTCTCTACACTCAGGACTAGAGATTAAAAAACAAAAAACAACAAAACAAAAGCTATTTTCCAGAAGAAGAATGAATGGCTATCTTTATCTGCAGGAATTACATAGACAAGGAAATAAAATAAGATTTACACAGTAAAGTAAATGAATCTCCAGTGATCTTATTGATTCAGTTATTCAACCAACTTGACTACCTGCAAATGACAGAGGCCATAAAAGCAGAGCAACCATCTGATATCCACGGCAACAGAAGATGCTAGTTTTATGAGTTAGACTGGTAGCCACTCACGCATGTCAAGTTTCCATTCTCAATGGCACCAACGTCGTCCCAAGGAAATGCTGCCACTTTTACCACTTTTTTGGTCAATACAGCTTGGCACCAACATCGTTGTTTTCAGAATGCGAAGGGCCAGAACTGATACCACAACACATCCGGTCTGATATTCCTTCAATTCCACCAATCTGCAATTAGTCAAGTAAATTACTAGAAAGATTCCCTTTTGCTCACTACTGAAACTTCTAGCACCCTAGATCTCTGGACTGCCCTTCTCCTGTCGAATTTGGACGACAGTGGTGCATCTGACGGGAAAACACCATGAGTCAGTGACTGGTGCAGAATATATATCACTGGTAGTTCTTTCTCCTCCTTATTTTCTGGGAATAGCTAAAACAAATCACTCAACAAAGAATTTAGAATTTGTTAAACAAATTTAATTATTCTGTTCGTTTTTTCTTTTTCTTTTTTTTTTTTTCGCTGTTGCTACATAAACAAAACACATAAAAGTCAATAATAGCAGAAGCGCTTATGCGGTTCCCCCCCGATCCAGTGAGTAAGGAGAGCTTCTTATGTGCTAGCTGGGCCAATGAGAAAGAGCCCCTTACGTGGTCTCTGGAGCCAATAAGAAAGCGCCTCTTATGTGCTCCCTGGAGCAAAACGAGAGAAAAGCCGCTTGCGTGGTTGCTCAAACTGCTATAAAGAACGTTTCTCTAAAACTCCACCTTATTGTTTTTTTTTTTTAAAACAGACACGTTGAATTATCTCCTCCTATGGTTACTGTGAGAAAACAAAAACACAGTGGAATTGATGAATGATCACGGCTGGAATGCCCTTCCTCGTAAAAACGATCGTTCGATCAAGGTTAACCTAGGGCTAAATAACCAACAATAAAGTATATTTATATCAACAGCTAGCTGTCAGAAGTGGAAGATTAAATTACAGTAAGGTTACTATTATTTACGTAAGACTTGCTGTCAGGCAAATAAATAAATGAATACCTAATCTACATTGTCACACAACTATGACGAGCGTTTTTCTGTTCTTTTTGGCAAATATTAATCAACGTTTTGAAAATATAAAATTTTACAAGTTCAAAATATGATACATAAATGTCACTTCTTACTCTTGGTGCATATATAGAGTATAACGTATACAAAACGACACTGAGTATACGAACGAACTATCTCTCTCTCTCTATATATATATATATACACACACACACATGAGTCATGTAAGTAGTTTGGTTATAGATTTCCCACGAGAGAGTAAACGTCAGGATGTAGAATATATTAGAAGTGTTAGTCGTCTCTGTATATATACACACACACACACATATATATATATATATATATATATATATATATTATATATATATATATATATATATATATATACTAGTGTAGCTAGAGTGTGCCGCCCGGCGCGGTCCTTCTCTCTGCTGCCACTGGACCCCACAAAAGGAAAAACAAAAACACACTGCCTACAGCAGTAGCCTACAACAGGATGAAAATTGCCGCCTAGGGCGGACCGACCCTACCGCACCTCCTAGCTATATACATTAATTACTCATACATACTACCCATTCACCTACAGGTGCTACACATATCGTACATACAATTACACACCACAGATAAGTAATATACATTAACATGGACGCAAGCAGGCATGTGTCATGAAACTGCTACGTACGATGAATGAATGGGTGGGTACAGCAGAAAAAGCAATGTTTGATAGTAGACAACTTCGTGGCACGACAACAAAAGATCCGAATAAAGTTCTTTTTGGTAAGCAACAGTTTTTTGTTTACCTATTTGTCTATTTAAATTTTAACGTCGACTCGTCTTACAGCTGATGTGGTGTCTTTATCTAAAGTATCACACAGAAGACGAACCTGGGAGATAGTAGGAAAATAGGGTGAACTTCTGGAATTCGCTGAGAAATATCAACAAAGAGGTGAACGAACTGGTGATTCTATGAAAGCTGGCGGGGCGAAGTTCTATTTTAAAAGCGTATTATATCCAACACGTGTGCTGCTTTTAGCACCTACCAGTTAGCTGCATAATTAAAGAAGTTCAAACTATATATAATTCAAGAATTCTTAACTTTAGAAACGGAGTTGGGTGGCATTTCCAGCAGATCAAGCGACAATATCGAGTCTTTCTCGTTGGATCTTATAGGGTAGTTCGAAGAATCCCAGCTTAGTTTCGTCACAACTGTTCATCGTCTGAATATTTTTCAGTTTTCGATTCTCTCTATATACGTGTATAAATGTACGTATAATTTATTCATCTAGCCCAAGCAGTTTTACTTGTTTATTAACATCATTATCTCCATATCTGTTCACCTGGCTTCCTCTCACACTCTTCACACAGTCCTCGGGGTAAGTATTTCGGAGTGTCAGTTCAAATCATTTGGGCGCCACTGTTTTCTACATTCAGCATATCTGAATCTCATCAGATGACACTACCTATATTTATCTGTTGACATTATACATAGGTTGGGAGATAGATAATGCTGAATAAATATCTTAAGGTATCTACTTATCTTTCTTTACTTTTGGGCTCTAAATCCGGCAGACATCGACCAAATAGTTACAAGTCATGTTCTAGATAACGCCACTACACATGCTATTGTAAGAATTACACTTTAGTCAGAGCGATCAGCTGACTAAATGGAATGATACTTTACTATATTAAGTTTCGTACCTCATCGTTCTGAGTTCAAATCACACACCAATTGTCCACGTTTTATCTATTTTCCTTCGACAAAGATACGACAGACACACCTTACGGCGATCGCACGATTTTTTTGCTAGACGAAACAAATTAAGATGAAATAGGTAGATACTACAGGTAGAGATAAAGAATATATAAACTTCGTCATAGGAAAAATACCGACCTTGTCGTCAAAGCAACAGATATGTTGGTCATTATTGACACTATAAAAACAAATGTCAACTTACTTGCCTATCAGGGAATTTGTGTCGTTGTTTACATAAGGACAAACAACATCGAGCTAGTAATCCAGTTTACTTTACTTTACATATGACACACAGACGGATAGATAGATGATAGAGATATGGCGAGAAAGAGATAGATAGATAGATAGATAGTGTAACTACTCGATTTAAAAGCTTCACTTTCACTTTGGACAATGCAGGTATAATAAAAGTGAAAGTGTAGAGCTAAAATCAGAAGGGTGTGGTAAGATGGAGATTTGGCTCCGATCTCAAACAAGTCGTGCGACCGCGTAGAGGTCCCTGCGTTGGCTGTTATACTGTTGAGGTAAGATAACACAAAGTATGGCGAAGAATAAAAAGTTCTGCACGTATTTATAATATTGCCGTTCAGTGAACCGACACAAAATATAGAAGACCAGTAGACAGAGCTTGTCTATCTATCATCCGAGAGTTGTCAAGAAACGAACGGAGTTCTGAAATGTATGTTCTCCTACAAACGTCTTTCTTGTAACGAATTAGTAATATATATATTGTTTTTAAAGATTTTCATCAATAAGAACATTAAATTACTTCAATAAAGACCAAAATAATATTCGTTATACTATGTGAAATGCAACCTACATTATCTTTAGATCAAACCAACCAACAATTTATATGGAATGTTTAACAGATGGAAGAACAAGACCAAAACACTAAAACGTTCACACGCCGATTCTATAATAGTTTGAATGATAAAAGGAGGAATGTCTAAATTTAGATCTGCTTCAGTGCAGCTGTTAGTTCAAGGTTTTCCCCGAGTTAAAATTGACGTATATTAAATGGGACACAAACCAAATATCTTTCTCTTATACAGACACAAGACGACCTCATATTTATAAAAATAGGAGGATTAATTAAGGCGGCGTGCGTACCTTTTCACGCAATACAAGTGAAGTAGTTTTAAGAGCAACTACAAGCACTCGTAATACTAACATTAAAAACAGATAAGACAATAAAGCATCCAAGTAAATTAAAAACTTACATTACCTAGTTTGAAAATAAAATGCACGGTAAAAACGTAGTTCAAGTATCGAAAGACCGTGTGAGATTTTTTTAAATGTATATATTTCATATGGAGGTAGCTTCTTTTCGGCAGGTTTTAGTAAAAACCGGACGGCTACTGATAGGCGGCGGATACACTTAACAGGTGACAAAGAGTAATAACATATAAAAACAGAAACGAAACGAAACTATTCTAAAACAGAAAATGAATTCAAGGAATCCCAGTAAACATTTGTTTACTGAGCATTTTGAAACCAGGAAGCATAAGGTATGAGGTTTTTCTAGGAAAGGAATTGAAAGGAACCTTAATTTTTATTTTTTAAAGTTTCGCTAAGCGTATTTTATCGATGTAACTGTACTGGTTTCGACCCGCAAGAAAACATGGGCCGAGTTTTGGAAGAAGTGAGGTGGGTGAGATCCAGTTTATTAAACGAAATAATAAAAAAAAATAAAAGTAACTCCTACAGACTAGGAGAAGTGTATTTTTTTGTATTGTGTGCTTCCGCCCTATGGGGTTTAATAAATTAACTACATTTTTTATTGTAGTCTGATAAATATAAACATTTATGAGTTGGTGTCTTCAAACTTTTGTTTTTGAATATAACAGCCAAAAAATATAGATTAAACTTGAAAAAAAATTTACTACAAACTGAAAGTATACTTTTGTTGCTTTTCAATCAATAATGGAGGCGATGATAAAAGATTTAAAAAAAAGTTTCACTGATCAGCTTTGCCACAGGGACGTAATGTCATTTCTATAACCATGTACTGGCTAAATGGTGAAGTGATGATAATACATGTGGGGACTTGAAATGCCAGTGATCTCCAGACCTGTTGGAAGGGTAGGGTCAATGCTTATACAACGGCACTAGTATTTGCGAGCTATAATAAATAATAAATGCGCCCTTTCAAAGCCTAGCCAGGCTCATCGGCCCGGTTTCCCGGTTTCTATGGCATATGTGTTCCCCGGCCGGACGGGACGCCAGTCCATCGCAGCGTTACTCATTTTTGCCAGCTGAGTGGACTGGAGCAACGTGAAATGAAGTGTTTTGCTCAAGAACACAACACGTCGCCCGGTCCAGGAATCGAAACCACAATCTTACGATCATGGTGGTGACACCCTAACCACTAATCCACGCGTCTCCACATTAGCGATTGAAACCGTCTCTCAGGCTTTACTTGCCGGGTGCTTGGCCTGTTGCTCTGCTGCATACATCCAGATTTGTAACTTCGACACAAAAGTCACAACTTTTGGAGGAGGGAACTGTCGAATAATATCCATCTCCTACCGGTCCTAATAATATATTGTATATAGTCTTACAATGCAAACCTCTACACATAAGGATGTGTTTAATGATTTCAGGTAATCTCGAGCGTGGCAGTATTTATAATATAATCAACAGTAGTCGCGCGCTAACTTGCAAGGCTTCCTTTTCCCTTCATCTGACCCAATTACATAAAAACAAATCACTTTACCTGATCTCATAAAAGTGGTGATCAACGATTGTTAGAAGTTCAAAAAACGAGGACATCGGACTTATATTTTACCAACTATTCAACACCTGTATACATTGTAAGATAATTATTAAATTCTATAGTAAAATTATTTTATTATCATACTGCAGTGTGAATGAATACCTGAGTGTAAGTCACAATAATAAACATCCAAATAGACCGTGTACTATATACATAATAGCAACTGATAATGTGAAAAAATTGGAAACATTGACAAGTGAGTATTGTTTTAACTTAGGTTAACCAGCAATGATTCAGTAGGGCCGTCACTTTTTAGAGCACTCTGCACTATGGATTAGGATATCCTACGTGTTCTTCTCATTTTAAAACTATGAAGTGGGTCGAGAGAGAGAGACTGAGCTAAAATGTCTAGCGCAGAAGTTATTGACACTGAGCACTGGAGGACTTGACTAGCATGAAAATCACAAACTTCCAGGTGTCAAATAAATAAATAAATGAATATAGAGCAATAAGAGAAAGAATGATAAGGAGGCCAGGCAATAAATAAATAAATAAATGTGCTGATTCACATAAGATGCGAAAGAAAAAAGCTTGTTTAGCAAAAACTTTCCTCTCACACAACATCCTCTGACTACAATAGTTCGTTGTTGAAATACAATTAAGGGCGTTCCGGCTGTGAGCCGCTCGTTTGGTTTTCTTCTTCTGACGTGTAGGGAAACTAAGAAGCACATTAAGCAATATTTTTTTCCCCTTTTACTTAGATGGTGTAGTGTGATTTGAAGATCCGTTTAGGTAATTATTTCTAGCAGTTCGAGCGATCCGTACTGGTTCCCTGTCGTGATAGCTGATAAGAGAGACTGTGAGATATTTATATAAACAGATGCAGTATAGAGATAGTATTTTGCCAATTTAGTAAGGTTGGCCAAAGTTGCCCTTCAGACACAAATCCGATTGTCTGGCGATCTTTCGTTTTGAGTCGCAGAATTGTCAATGATCTATCAGCTGTTAAAGTTACAGCGTTGGGTAAATTCCGTAAAGAATTCTTGTTTTTGTGACTGGAAATGTACATTTCGTTTGATGTCAGCATAAAGTGAAAAAGGACAGGGCCGTGTGTATATGTTGATGGTGGGGTGCGAGATAGGAAGTTTGTTGTGTGTGTATGTGAGTGAGAGAGAGAGGTGTGTGTTGATGTGTTTGTGAAGTGGAGAGAGAGTGACAGTGTACCAGGATGGTTACAGCTACAAAGTCTTTGATAGTTTGGCCTGCTTCATTTATCAGAATTGACTTGTGGCTTAACAACCACCATTATTCACATTAACACTGTCAATGAATGAAGTGTGGTGACATCAAGAAATAGGGATAGAAAAGGGAGTAGAGTGGAAGGGAGCTCCAAATCCGAATCACACACCTTTCACTATACTGTACATGAAATACAGAAAAAGAAAAAAAAAAACCCTATTTTGTGGGGTGCAAAGCCTGAAATTTGTAAGGGAGGGGACTAATCGATTACATCGGCCCTAGTATTCAACTGGTAATTATTTCATCGATCCCGAAAGGATGAAAGGGCAAAGTCGACCTCGGCAGAATTTGAATTCAGAACGTAAAGCCGAGACAAATGCCACTAAGCATTTTGTCCGGCGTGCTATCGGATCTTGCCAACTCGTCACCTCAATAACAACAGTAATAATCCTTTCTATTATATGCACAAGGTTTGAAATTTTGGGAGAGTGGTCTAATCGATTACATCGACTCCAGTACGCATACTTTTTTTTTATGGAACATGAAAAGAATAAAAGTATCTGTTTCAGAAACTACCCTCTTTTCATAGACTGAAGTGGAGGTGGGGATAGGCCTGCATCAATAACTGAAAAACGAATGCCACGTACCCGCCACGTACTAATCTCCGAACGTATTCTATTTATATACCCTGTAAAATACGTGTTTTTGTGTGTGCGTGTGTATACACTCACTTTTCACGGAACTCAAGTTTTAAGCCACACACACGTGTCTGAATATACGTGTATGCGAGAGGTACAAACATACCCAGCATGTATATTTAAACGACATATTCGACGTTTGTAGACAGATTCTTCTTATACGTCTTCATAAAAAGGGGAAAAAAAAACTAAAGGAATAATGTAACCATAGATATTTCCCAAAAGAAGGCCGACTCGGAGCTAAGCAACAATACATGCAAGTAGATGCTTTTACAAGCACACTAACTAGCAGTAGACAGAAGGCTTCATTCACAAAGGCAACATAATCTAGTTAATTATTAATTTTGCTCAACTAAAATGTTACGTAGACTACAAATTAGTTGTACTTCGAAAGGATATTTCTTACCTATGTATATGTAACTTTATCTTATGCAAATGTGAACGAAAAAAAAAAAATCACAATTTTTTTCACCCTAGAGCCAACTCATTCCATTCTCATAGAATTTATAAAAAGAATATTAAATCGACCCTCGTATTTGACTGTCATTTCGTTTGTATCGACCTCGTAAGGATGAATAACGAAGTTGAATTTGACCTCGGTGAGAGGCGAAGAGGAAACAAGTATTTCGTTTCGACGCTCAACAGTCTTGGCATTCCACTGGACTGTCATGAAAATGAGGAAATAGGATAAAACGTGATCAACTATTCGTCACTTCATGACCAAATATTTTGTCTATATCCTCTGAATTCATTCAATAACTTGAAGTGAATAGTTGAACAAGGTTGCTTTTGTATAGAATACATATATAATTATGCTACGTTTTCTGTACTTCAATGCTTTAAGTTCAAATAGAATTCGCAGAGTCAACTTCGTCTCTCGGCCTTCCGGGATCAAGATACAGAATACACATTTTATGATTAACTCGACTAAACCCCTTTCTCTGCAAAGAATCAATAAAAATGAAAACGAACTAGGCGCTACGTTGGGTGAAGAGAAACGAATGGTACATAGACATATTTCTGAAATCAAACTCGTCGTTTTTCTTTCATCACCTAGAAAACAGCCTCACCGAGATATAAAACGATAACGAATAATAATGATAATAATAATGATATCGATGATGACTGTGATAGAAACAAGAATTGATAAGTAGACGTTCTTAACTAGAAACTTCTTATAAAAGTACAGCAAACAGAAGAAATATGCTGAGGTATTCAACTTCTTTTTTGTTTGTTACACCCTCCTCACAGTTTCTTTAGAATATGTCTGTGTCTAGTTTAAGTCATTTGTTAGCAACGGAACGAGTAATAAAGTGTTTTGTCGTTGAAGCTATTTAAAAAAAAAAATGGAAAGAGGATAAGAAAATGACCGTTAATTCGGGGAACAGAATGGCCTTTCACTGACCGATTCTGACACATTTTAAAGCAAAGTGCCGCTATATGATATATACACTGCATGTATGTATATATCATATATATGTATATATATGTACCAAAGAAAAAAATTTAATAGCTTTAAGGCTTACCCCTCAGATTAAGATATCCAGTTGTCCCTGGCAAATGCAAAAAAAAGGCAGGGTCACAATGGATGGGGCAGTGAGAAAGGATCACTAAAGACACGGGCCGCCGCTGCCGAAGGGTTTTGCTTGTAGGTCAGAGTAAACGGAAGTGACCGGTGATCCACGTTGCATAGCCTCGCTATCATCACATAAACCTTGTTACCACGCATGCGTCAACAACCATGTGTCCCGCGATTGAAATGTTCCGAGCTGGGAAACAATTGTAATTAAACAACAAATTATTTTTTGTTCGTCATGAAAATCGATGAATAAGTAATTAATTAATCAATTAAAAAAATAACAAATTTTATAAAAATTGTCCTCAAATGCTACATATTTGATTTTTTTTTTAAATGTGTAAAGAAAACTCCTGAGTAAAAAATTTCAAATCTACTTCATACAGGTTACCTTGAGATGCTGTCGTTCTCTGTCATTCTAAGAAGATAACCGTTACACAATTAAGTGTAATTATAATTAAACAAAAAGCAAGTGGAAAGAAAATAAAACTCTTGAAATGGGACGCTTTTTGATATTCATATCGTATATTGGAACAAACTACAGGTAATAAAAACCATTTTCACGTAATTGATTTCTTAGATCTCTTTCAACGCACCAGTTTTCCTTTTAATTCTAAATAAATCCTGTACACTAACATGTATATATATATATATGTAAGGTTCAAGGTTGTGTTTTGCAAGGGCACTGTCGAATGAAGTTACTTTACAAAATTCTACTAGTGTTTTATCTTCCCGAATGGGTGGAAAAGCATCGCTCGAGTCTGGTTTATTTAGAATTTAGAATATATATTTAGAGAGAGGCGGGGACATTTATTTATTACATTAATCTCGGTATTATTCGCTTTAATTAATCTGTTGGACTCATCCTTGCTGAGTGTTTTGTATCAAGGGAGACAATAACATCTTGACTTTTTTAAATTCATAATTTGAAGAACACGCATGACAGTGAAATACACACGTGAAATCAAAGCTCCATTTGTAAAGTTGCGACTCTATATGTATATATATATATATATATATATATATTTGTGTGTGTATATAGTGGTTTTCTGGCACGAAGCAAGGCGAGCCTTGCCGTTCACTAAAACAACAAACAAAAAAAAACTTAGTAAATGATCCATAAGCACTCGAGCAAACTGAGTCTTCAACTTGTTCCATTTGCCAAAAGGTTTGCCAGGCAACAACAGGCCCTAGGAGACACATTCGTGTCCATAGAAAATATTTAATGCTTTGTTTTACTGATCCTTCAATCAGGGCCGATCCTAGGGTTGCTGGTGCCCCGGGCAAGCTGAACTTCGGCGTGTACAAGCTGACGGCCGTGGTGTCTTTGTCACGCCTTCTTTGGCGACCCGGGCGACTGCCCGAGTTGCCGGTAACGTGAGCCGGCCCTGCTCTCATTTGTCGTTCACGATAAGCGAATCCATCATTACCATCATCATCATCATATATATATATATATATATATATACACACACATACACACATATCTATCTATCTATCTATCTATCTATATATACACACACACATACACATATATATACACACATACATATATATCTCTCTCTCTCTCTCTCTCTCTCTCTCTCTCTCTATATATATATATATATATATATATATATATATATATAATATATATATATATATCACTGCATTTATATATGTGTGTATGTCTCTGCTGGGGGCTAATTGCTAGACTGTTTCCCACTTGTTTGCAACCCTCTTGAATATCGCTCGCTGCCGCTGACTTGCTCCTGTGTTGAACCGGGAAGTACATTAATTTTTTTGATCTATGAGATGGAATAGATCCAGTTTTTCTCCTAGTAAACACCTCTCTTATCAAAACTGTTGCTGGCAGCTATACACATCCTGCTGGTCCAGTCTAACTTGGATGCGTAGTGGATCCCAGAGATATACTGTGCAGGCCCACTCTAGTGAACCAGTTTTGGAACTTATCAACCACTGCCCTGTTGCATTGTAGATGAGTCTAGGAAATCTCATTATCCTGATAAGAGTAAGCCTCTACATCAGGCCTGGCCAACTCGAATTACATTAAGGGCCACTTTAATCACAGAAACTTTTTTAAAATTATAAAATTGTAGGCTATTACTTCATTACCACTTATAAATTTTAACTTTACCTCGAAACAAATGTTTTACACAAACAATTTTATTTTGAAATTAAACACAATACTTCAAGAAAGTATCAAGTGGGCCTCGTGCGTCCAGCGTGCGTCAGGTTGGCCAGCCCTGCTCTACATCAATGGTTCTCAACTGGGTTCGTATGACCCTTAGGGGTTTTATATAAGATTTTGTTGTATTTATGTGCAACAAATTGGTTTGGCTATACTTCTACAATATATAAAATAGTTTAACAATCTTTTTATATAATTCCTTATGATACTTAATTATTAAAATATAATAGGGCTTTTAAAACATCAAATGACTGTGGGGGTACAATCTGAGTAAAATAGGAATCAAAGGGAGGTAAAAATTAGTTGGGAACTGCTGCTCTTCATAGTTACTCGACCTGCTAGAAAATAGCCAAATCTCCCTCAATTCACACCTTACAACTTAGAAAAGGAGATGATGACATATTAGATAATGAAGCAAGCCTTTGCCTTTTGTCTGATCGATGAGATTATTGATTTCAGGTGAAACAACAAATGGGGGATTTAATTTGACAAGCCATATGAGCAATGGAGATGAATTACCTCCTCAAAAGGATATGCCTGCTGCATGCATTTCTATTTCAGTGCACTCAGCATAAACTTGAGGCAGGAAACAGTACCTGTCAGAATATTCCACTTGGTGTTTCATCAGGCCCAGTCTGATCTGGCAGTGTTTCTACAGCTGGATGCCCTTCCTAACACCAACCACGGAGGCCAGTCGAGGCGGCACTGGCAACGGCCACATTCGGATGGTATCACAACTACAATTTCCATTGATTTTTGATCGATTAAGAAAACTTACAGAATATCCCTCAGACATATCACATGGAATATAAAGACACTTCTTGGGTTTAGCAACAGACTAGATCAACCCCTAGAACAGAACAGCTCCTATAGTCATTGGGCTACCGTGAGAAGGGACATCACCAACATATCATTGGTTTTGCTGTGAAGAACTGTCTGCAGCCAAAGTTATTGAATATGTCAGTTGGTGTAAACCAGTTGTCTTGTGCTGGTTCACATGTGCCACTGGTTGTAAGTTTGCTATGTTATCTTACTGAGGTGCTTATATATTGCCCCTGCTATATGATGTGCCACATAAAAGCACACCCATGTGGCACCATGTAAAAGCACCCAGGCGGTGCCATATAAAATTACCCTGCACACTCTATAAAGTGGTTGGCATTAGGAAGGGCATCTAGCCATAGAAACCATGTCAAATCAAAATGGAGTCTGGTGCAGGTCCCAGCTTGCTGGCTCTAGTCAAACTGTTCTACCCTTGCCAGCATAGAGAACATGCATTAAATGATGATGATGCTTATACCAGGCACTGATCTACATCCGAGAGTAAAGTCATCGTAATGGTTAATTTTGATGCAAGAGTATAGAAGAGTAAGCAAACTGGGGACTAAGTGATCAGAGAGCATGATGAAAGATAGCTAACAGGAATAGCATTAGACTTTACACACATCCTCCTCACTATAACACCTCACAATCTCACCTGTTGTGCATAACCTTATGGTTACCAACACTTCCATCAAAAACTACCAGATCCAAATATTGACATCTTTCCTCATGATCATGCAAGTAGATCACAAAGATGTTCTGCTTACCTGTGCAATAAGGTGAAGCTGAATGTTGGACAGTCACATTATATTGACAAAGGTGAGGTTGGGTTATATATGCACTCAAGAGCACCAAAAATCAGGTGTCAACTTGACTCCCCACCCCATCCTCCTTCCTTCAATAGATGTCAAAACTAAAAGTTTCAGAAGGACCCATTACCTTAAGTGCTGGTAATGAATGAGAAACCATAGAATGAAAAACAAAATATTATCAAGAGTTATTCAGTGAGAGCTCCATCACATTCCTGAATAACATACAAGGCTGACAAAGAAACACTGAACATTCACTTATAAAAAAAAAATGGACAAGGTGCAGGAGTGGCTGTGTGGTAAGTAGCTTGCTTACCAACCACATGGTTCTTGGTTCAGTCCCACTGCGTGGCACCATAGCCTCGGGCCGACCAAAGCCTTGTGAGTGGATTTGGTAGACGGAAACTGAAAAGAAGCCTGTCGTATATATGTATATATATATGTGTGTGTGTGTTTGTCCCCCCCAACATCGCTTGACAACCGATGCTGGTGTGTTTACGTCCCTGTAACTTAGCGGTTCGGCAAAAAGAGACCGATAGAATAAGTAGAAGGCTTACAAAGAATAAGACCTGGGGTCGATTTGCTCGACTAAAAGGCGGTGCTCCAGCATGACTGCAGTCAAATGACTGAAACAAGTAAAAAGAGTAAGGTCTTCAGAGTAGGGTTTAATCCACTCCTTGCATTCTAAAAAGTGACTGGTGAATTGCAAAAACTCAACAAAATCAGATTTATGCAGACTTGTATGGCATACATGATACTGATGATGCAATAAAGACCCTGTGGCACAAGGAATTGCTGTATGGCAGTAGTTGGCACTTTTCTGTTCAAAGACCTGTTAATAATAGAGAAGCATAGAAGGGAACACTTCAGCCTATTGCTAAAGCAGTGTATCTAGTAATCATTGAAGGATTTTAGAAAACACCCATCATCCACTATCTTGACTAATAACTGATTGGTATGCTACCATCAGAACTCTGAAAAACAGTAAATCTCCATGTGACTAATATCGTCCTAACACTGGTCTTAAATGCTCTTGTGTACTTGGAATGCTAACTGCCAGACCTCGATGAGCAGCATACTGCTGAGCTCAGTGATCTGCTTAGATCTTAGCTTAGTGGTGGTAACATGATGGGCTTCTTTCAGTTTCCATACACCAAATCCACTCATAGTGCTTTGGTCAGCTCAGGGTTATAGTTGAAGACAATTGCCCAAGGTGCCACACAGTAGAACTGAACCTGAGACCGCATGGTTGTGAAGCAAACTTCTTAAACTACACAGCCAGATATACACATATATAAATATGTCTTCAATTTCCTTTGTGTATAATATTATATATCCATTGCTTTATCTCTTTCTCTTCCTGAAAATGTCCTGCTTTTCATCCATGTGCCAAAATAGATTTACATTTTCAGCACTTTTTATCCCTAATCTATGATATTTAGGCTTTTCCAACATTAGCTCTTTGTGCTTCATCATTCAGTGAGGTTAGTTCTGTTTGTATGTAATATTTTGAGAGATCTTTTTTTTATGTAGGTATAGGTTTGTTTTCTTACACACCTCA
The DNA here is from genome assembly GCF_006345805.1 of Octopus sinensis. Taxonomy (NCBI): domain Eukaryota; kingdom Metazoa; phylum Mollusca; class Cephalopoda; order Octopoda; family Octopodidae; genus Octopus; species Octopus sinensis. The sequence goes on along the minus strand of NC_043006.1, from coordinate 82,329,264 downwards.
CTGATTAATGAAATAGTTGAAGTTAGATGAATGTTCAGATTAATGTTCGTTAAGTAAAGGTAACAAGTGTCTATTTTCTTTCCATCGCTTAATCAAATGGAGAAGGGTTGTACCCAGGACATTTTCAGTCTTTCTGAGACTGATAGGAGAACGTTTTATTGAAAGTTATGGGGAAACAAAGTCAGTGGGCATAATTTCAAAGCTATGCCATCATCACCCCCACTGCCACCACTATTACCATTGCTACCATCATGACAACCACTACCATCACCACCACCACCTCCTCTGGCTAGAGACATAGTCAGGTAATGGTGTTAAACTGAATGAAGGATTAGTCTACTATCCAGGTTAGGACATTGTATTTTCTTTTCCTTTTATGCAAACTGTCAAATTAAGCCTGTACACCTTGTATGTTATCTATACAAAATATATCTTTCTAAAGAATTCAAATTTTATTTTATTCTCTTTACATACACAGTGGTATCCAAAAACAACTGATGAATCATGGCTTAAAAATTTTGACTATTCAGGAACAGATAGAGGTAAGGTTTTATATATATATATATATTATTTTATTTATTAAGGAATAAAAATTCCAGCATCACAGGGATTCAAGTAAATTGAATTATTGTCGATAAGGAAATATATGTTATTTAGAGATAGAAGTCCCCATGCAATTCATCAAATCCTAATATACATCACACCATATCATAGAATTTTAGGATTTGATGAATTGCATGGAGACTTCTATCTCTAAATAACATATATTTCCTTATATATACATACATACATACATATATATATATATATATATATATATACACACTGAACTGGTATTATCATTATTCACCAACACACTCAAATTTTTGCTGATAGTCAGTGTGTCATTACATCATCGTCATTATCATCATTTAACATCTGTTTTCCAAGCTGGTATGGCCAAGGGTTACAACAGGCTCCATTGTCTGTTTTGGCATGGTGTTATGGCTGGATGCCCTTCCTAATGCCAACCACTCCATAGAGTGTAGTAGCTGCTTTTTACATGGCACCAGCACAGATTTTAATTTTGCTGTGGTGGGCAGGTCTTCATGAGTACAGCTGTGTGGCACATATCTCAATCATATGACATCTCCTTCGTAAGGCTCAGTGTCTTGAGATTGGCCTTCAACACTTTGTCCCATGCCTTCAGGGGTCTCCTCTTCTACAAATTCGACCCAGTTTAAGTGATCAGCATTTAGGTTTACAACTGTTTATATATACTGACTGCTTGTAAGTTTTGCCATTTTAATACAACATCCTTCATTGAGGAGTTTTTGGCCTTCATCCATTGTCTTTGAACACAAGATCCACTATCATCATCATCGTTTAACGTCTGCTTTCCATGCTGGCATGGGTTGGACAATTTGACTGAGGACTGGCGAACCAGATGGCTGCACCAGGCTCCAATCTGATCTGGCAGAGTTTCTACAACTTGATGTCCTTCCTAATGCCAACCACTCTGAGTGTGTAGTGGGTGCTTTTATGTGCCACTGGCACAAGAGCCAGTCAGGTGGTACTAGCAATGGCCTTGCTCAAATGGTGTCTTTTACATGGCACTGGCAATGACCTCACTTGAATATTTTTCACGTGCCACCGGCACAAGTGTCGGTAAGGCAACGCTGGTAACGATCACATTCAAATGGTGCTTTTTACGTACCACCGGCATAGAAGCCAGTCAGCTGCTCTGGCAACGATCATGCTTGGATGGTACTCTTAGTGCTCCACAAGCATGGATGTCAGTCATTGAATTTGATTTCGATTTCACTTGCCTCAACAGGTCTTCACAAGCAGAGTTTAGTGTCCAATGAAGAAAAGGTACACATAAGTGGGCTGGTTACACCCCTGGCATAGGCCACAGGTTATGGTCTTACTTGGTTTGCTGGGTCTTCGCAAGTACAGCATATTTCCAAAGGCCTCAGTCACTAGTCATTGCCTCAGTGAGGCCTAATTTTCAAAGGTCATGTTTCACCACCTCATCCCAGGTCTTCCTGGGTCTACCTCTTTCACAGGTTCCCTCAACCGCTAGGGTGTGGCACTTTTTCACACAGCTATCCTTATCCATTTTCGCTACATGACCATATCAGCGCAGTCATCTCTTGCACACCACATCTGATGTTTCTTAGGTCCAACTTTTCTCTCAAGGTATTTACACTCTGTTGAGTATGTACACTGACATTACACATCCAGTGGAGCATACTGGCTACATTCCTTTCAAGCTTATGCATGTCTTCAGCAGTCATGACCCATGTTTCACTGCCATGTAGCATGGCTGTTCGTACACATGCGTCATACAGTCTACATTTTACTCTGAGCGAGAGGCCCTTTGTCACCAGCAGAGGTAAGAGCTCTCTGAACTTTGCCCAGGCTATTCTTATTCTAGCAGCTATACTTTCAGGCTGAAAAGAGAGATAGGATGTATATACAAGACCTGGACAACCTTATCATACCATAAGCCTACTTTAATACTTGAAGAGGAAAAAAAAAAGCAGCAGTATCGGCAGGGTTTGAATTTATATTCTCTTAATGTGGTTATATACACTTGTAGTTAGCCATTCTAAAGTTTTCTGCAAATTTTCAAAAATTATCAGCAGTTAAAGGGGAACAACTCTAAAACCGTATTTATGTGTGTGTGTATGTTTATATATCTGTCTCCCCTCCATCGCTTGACAACCGATGTTGGTGTCTTTATGTCCCCGAAACTTAGCAGCTCGGCAAAAGAGACCGATAGAATAAGTACTAAGCTTATAAAGAATAAGTCCTGGAGTCAATTTGTTCTACTAAAGGCGGTGCTCCAGCATGGCCGAAATCAAATGATTGAAACTTGTAAAAGAATATGTTTACATACAAAAAAAAACAAAAACTATCCAGAATACAAATGAAATACAGGATTAAAGGAGTTGAAGAAAATTATTTGAACTTCTTTCCTTTAACACTTCAAATGTAAGATCTCTTCCCTGAAGACGGAGGCTCGTCTCATCCTATGACGAAATCAATCTACATACATTATTTTGGATTGCTGAGCCCCCAGAAAAAGGTGTTGAATTTGCAATACTTTTCTTCAACCTCTTTAATCCTCTATTTCATTTGTATTCTGTGTAAGTCGGACCTTTTTGTATGTAAACATCTGTACATTTCTTGTATTTCATGTATTAATATAGTAAAACTTCATATACTGATCTGTCTAATTTGCTTAACCCCACACACACATATATATATATATTCCGAATTTGTGTGAATATATCAGTTGAATAAGGTAAAAACATGGTCTGGTTTTCACGTTTTTTTATCATGGTATTTTAACGTTAGAAACATATTCAAGAACTCAACTGTCAGTTAAATACATTTTGAAATCTGATGATTACTATGAATGTATGAAAGCGCTAATTGAACTTTATGAACATTACAAAATATTTTTTAATGTTAAAATACCATAATGAAAAACGTTAAAACTAGACCATGTTTTAACCTTATTCAACTGATGTATATATATATATATATATATATATATATATATGTATGTATATAAGTAATAACAGTAAGATAACAAAAGAAAGAAAGAGACCTCAATATTGTGTAAATAGAGGAATTTCTCTGTAAAATAATATGTGACAATTATTCAGTAGCCAAGATAAAACTCTGAGTATATATGGCATGTGAAAAAACATTTGAGCGAGGTCATTGCCAGTGCCACTGGACTGGCTGTTATGCAGGTGGCACGTAAAAAATGCTATTTGAGCATGGCCATTGCCAGTACCGCCAGACTGGCCCTCATGCCAGTGGCATCGAAAAGCACCCACTACACTCTCGGAGTAGTTGGCGTTAGGAAGGGCATCCAGCTGTTGAAACTCTGGCAGATCAGCCATCTGGTTCGCCAGTCCTCAGTCAAATCGTCCAACCCATGGTAGCATGGAAAGCGGACATTAAATGATGATGATATATATATATATATATATATATATATATATATATATATATATTTGTTATTAGCGAAGGAAGCAAGGCTAATATTGCAGTTTTGTAGCTTTGTTCAGTCTATCCTCCTTATCTAAGATTATAAAAATTATATACACACGTGTGTGTGTGTGTGAGTAAAGGGTTATTAATAAGGTATTATCAATTCAGGCAAAATAATTCTTAAGCTCTCTGCCAACACAAATTCACTAACAAAAGGGATTCTGATTTCTATAGAACTCTTAGGCAAAATGCAAAGCTGAAGTCCATCACCAGTCAATTTTGTAATTCTACAGTTACATTACCAAGTTAATATGGTCTGTTTTCACAGAGTGATATACAAGAAGAGCCATAAATAATGGGCTTTATACATTTATTTATTTGTAAATTGTAGATTTATGGCTGTTTTTGATTTGCCCAAAGCCCATTATTTATGCTTTTTTTGTATATCCCTCTGTGGAAACATACTATTTCTTTTAATTCTTTTATTTGTTTCAGTCATTTGACTGCAGCCATGCTGGAGCACCAACTTACAGGGCTTTAAGTCAAACAAATTGACTCAAGGACTTCTATGTCAAGCCTAGTACTTATTCTGTTGCTCTTTTTTGCCGAACCACTAAGTTATAGGGATGTAAACACACCAGCACCAGTTGTCAAGTGATGATAGACTCACACACACACACACACATATATATATACGACAGGCTTCTTTCAGTTTCTATCTACCAAATCCACTCACAAGGCTTTGGACGACCCAAAGCAATAGTAGAAGACTCTTGCTCAAGGTGCCACACAGTGGGACTGAACCTGGAACCATGTGGTTGAAAAGCAAACTTCTTACCACACAGCCATGCTTGTGCCTATGGATTTCCACTTTGGAGCTCACCTTAAGATTACCTAGATCTCTGTTATAGCAGGTTTGTATACTGGGGATGATACAAAATCTTTTATATCATCACCATCATCATCATCATTTAGTGTCCGTTTTTCCATGCTGGTATGGGTTAGATGCTTTGTCTGGGCCTGGTAAGCCAGAGAGCTGTACCAGGCTCTAGTCTGATTTGGCTTAGTTTCTACAGCTGGATGTCCTTCCTAATGCCAACCACTGCATGAGTGTAGTAGGTGCCTTCTACATATCACTGGCACCCGGTACAAGTGACTTTAACATGTCATTGGCACTGCTTGACATGTCTTCTCGAGCACTGCAAATTGCCAAAATTCTCCATGATTTGTCATCACCTCTATGAGACCCATTATCTGAAGATCATGCTTCATCATCTCATCCCATGTCTTCCTGGATCTATCTCTTCCACAGTTTCTCTCAACAGTTAGCAATTGGTACTTCTTTACACGGCTGTCCTAATCCATATGCATCACATAACCATGCCAGCACAGATACCTCTCTTGCATATCACCTCCCATGCCTCTTCTGCCCAATTTTTCTCTCAAGACATTTACACTCTGTCATACATGCACACTGACATTGCACATTCAATGAAGCATACTAGCTTCATTTCTGTCAAGCCTTCGCATGTCTTCTGCAGTCACAGCCCATGTGTCACTGCCGTGTAGCTTGGCTGTTCACTCACAGGCATCATCCAATCTGCCTTTCACTCTGAGGTAGAGGCCTTTTATTACCAACAAAGGTAAAAGCTCTCTGAACTTTTTCTATCCTATTCTTATCATATATATATATATATATATATATCATCATCACCGTTTAACGTCCGTTCTCCATGCTAGCATGGGTTGGACGGTTCGACCGGGGATCTGGGAAGCCAGAAGGCTGCACCAGGCTCCAGTCTTATCTGGCAATGTTTCTACAGCTGGATGCCCTTCCTAACGCCAACCACTCCGTGAGTGTAGTGGGTGCTTTTTACGTGCCACCTGCACAGGTGCCAGGCAAGGCTGGCAACGGCCACGGTCGGATTGGTGTATTTTATGTGCCACCGGCACGGAAGCCAGTCGAGGCGGCGCTGGCATCGGCCACGAGTCGGATAGTGCTTTTTATGTACCACCAGACCAGGGATCCTGGCTATATATATATACATATATATATATATATATATGAAATTTGATCAACAGGAACTGAGTTGAAGCTAATTTTGTGTATGAGTGTATTACTCTTTTGCTTGTTTCAGTCATTTGACTGTGGCCATGCTGGGGCACCACCTTTAGTCGAGCAAATTGACCCCAGGACTTATTCTTTGTAAGCCTAGTACTTATTCTATCGGTCTCTTCTGCCGAACCGCTAAGTGACAGGGATATAAACTCACCAGCATTGGCTGTCAAGCAATGCTAGGGGGACGAACCCAAACACACACATATATATATATATATATATACATACATATACATATATACGATGGGCTTCTTTCAGTTTCCATCTACCAAATCCACTCACAAGGCTTTGGTCGGTCCGAGGCTATAGTAAAAGGCACTTGCCCAAGATGCCACGCAATGGGACTGAACCCAGAACCATGTGGTTGGTAAGCACACAGCCACTCCTGCGCCTATTATTATAGGAATAATATTATAGTATTATATGGAATAATTTTATTGACAGTGTCTTTGAAACTGTTGGTAACCACTCTTTGGCTCTTAAATGCTGTTCAGTATATGCTATATATATCTGTGTGCAAGAGAGTGCAATTATAAATACATATTTTTAGTATTTACTAATAATGACTGACTCAAGGTTCAGTGCTTGGGCCCTTATTGTTCTTAGTCTTCATAAATGACTTGCCCGACGACCTCACGCAACACACCCTTCTATTTACCGACGATGTCAAACAGGTCGCTCCTCGTGGTGATATAGAGGATCTTCGTCGATGCCTCCACCAAATTTGGAGATGGTCTAACGAATGGGACCTGTGTCTGAACGTGTCAAAGTGCTGTCATCTGCCTGTTGGCTCTCCTCCTGCAACTCAATTTGATTTCGAGCCGGGTCGTCTGCTGCTGGAGAGGACCGACCAGGTAAAGGACCTGGGTATCTTGGCGGATTCCTCCTTTTCGCCTTCGGCCCAGTGCGTCCATACTGCCAACAAAGCACGCGGAGTTCTGTTCTTGATTCGATGGTCATTCGGAATGCTCACAGCAGCCATATTCCTACCGCTCTATGTCACGCTGGTGAGACCCACATTGGAGTATGGGATTCAAGCCTCTTCCCTTTATCTCCTCAAAGACATACAGCATCTCAAAAGAGTCCAGAAGCTGGCTACCCGCATGGTTCTTGGTCTCAAGAATTTGTCTTATGAAGACAGGCTGAAGACGCTCGACCTTTATCCTTTAGAAAAACGACGACACCGTGGTGATCTCATTCTTGCTCACAACATCATAAGCGGAAAGTGTAACCTCTCGAAAGAACTGTTCTTCATTCCTGCTCCAGAGCGTCGGCTGCGGGGTCACTCCGAAGAGCTCTATCTCCGACGATTTCATCTCAATCGAAGGAGAGGGGCTTTCTCCGTCCGGGTTGCAGATCCGTGGAATAAGCTGCCGGACAAGATGGTGAAGATGCTGACGACCGCTCGGTTCAAAGTCTCCCTTGACCACAAGTGGCCTGAATTTTTTACATGAACACCACCCTGTACATAACTCCATGTCCCCCACATGGCATTGCTCTTTGCTTTTTGAGCCAAAAATTAACTAACTAACTAACCAACTAAAACTAACCTTTCTTCTAAGTATACAAACCTGCTAATTACTTCTAATTGAATGCTAATTAGATGTCCTTAATTTTCAGATTGCCTTGAAATCACTGAATCCTAGAAATGTTGTGAAGTCTTGTATTTCCAGTCGTACAGATGCAGGTGTTCATGCCTTTCAGAATACAATGCATTGTGATCTTCTCCGCAAGTGAGTACTCTATTATCGACTTATTGTGTACCGCTGCTACTGTCATTCCATCTCTCCCATCCAATATATCTAGCTTCTAAAAAAAAATTTTGGTGCCACCGTTACAGTCCATTTGAACGTTTGATTTAGTGAAACTGCTATAAGATACAAAGTCTAGCTAACATTTATTTTTACACTATGTCTACTGTTGGTACCCTGGTAAAATGAAACCAGTAACATGGACGATTGATGATGCAAAGGGCAACCAGCCATAAAAACAAAGCCAAATTAAAATGAGCAATTTGTGGACTTCTAACCTGTCTTGGAGAAAAATAAGTGTGGTAAGCTGATTTAAGATGGTGATAAAGTGAAGGCCAAATTGTTATTATTTATTATTATTATTATTGTTATTATGAGGCTGTGAGCTGGCAGAATTGTTAGCATGCTGGGATAAATACTTAGTGGCATTTCGTCTGTCTGCATGTTCCACTGAGGTAGAATTTACCTTCCATCCTTTTGGGGGTCAATAAATCAAGTACCAGTGAAATACTGGGGTCAATGTAATCAATTAGTCCCCTCCCACAAAGTTTCAGGCCTTGTGCCTATAGTAGAAAGAATTATTATTATTGGGGAGCTGGCAGAGTTGTTAGTGCACTGGACAAAATATTTAGTGGCCTTTCATTTGTCTTTATGTTCTGAGTTCAAACTCCACTGAGGTTGACTTTGCCTTTCATCCATTTAGGGTTGATAAAATAAGTACCAGTTGAATACTGGGGGTCAATGTAATTGACTTACCCATCCTCTAAAATTGCTGGCCTTATGCCAAAATTTGAAATCAATATTATTTTATGTGTATGAAGAGAGGGAAAGTCTTTCTCAGTTGTTTTCAATTAAGTTATAATGTCCTTCCTACCCTCACTCTCTCTGAACACACATGCATTCATGTGTGTGTGTGTGCATATTTGTCTCCAGCACCAAAAGATATTACTACCGAAACTGGCTGAATGCCCATTTGGCCATGCCAGATTGCCATCATCCAAACAGCTGCACTCAATCATTTTATTCTTGATGCAGGTTGCTCATACATTTCATTTTTACATGTTTTCTATGGCTGTATGCTTTTTTCTTATCAGCCACATTACAAAGTATACTGAGTGAATTTAATTGCTCTAGGATGTTATGTAAGGAGAATTAAAGAATCCCCTCTTCTACCAGTCTCTACAAGGAGCTTGCAATGTGTCATGCAAGCTCCATGTCTCATTTGTATATTCCTTCAATGGTAACAGGAAGACTTAATTATAAAAAGGCAGCGTGCTGGCAGAAACGTTAGCGCGCCGGGCGAAATGCTTAGCGGTATTTCGTCTGCTGTTACGTTCTGAGTTCAAATTCCGCCAAGGTAGACTTTGCGTTTCATCCTTTCGGGGTCGATAAATAAAGTACCAGTTTCACACTGGGGTCGGTGTAATCGACTTAATCCCTTTGTCTGTCTTTGTTTGTCCCCTCTATGTTTAGCCCCTTGTGGGTAGTAAAGAAATATATAAAAAGGCAGTGATCTGATACAGCCCGACACAAAAGCTTCTTCATTATGTGGGTAAGTAGGAAGGGCAGGGTTGTCCTTTCATGAAGTTTGCTGTTTGGTTGGTGGTAAGAGTTACAAAGGCGTCCAAAGCGACTAATGGGTTTAGTCCACATTACTCCGTAAGGTGCATAGGGTCGGTTTCCCTGTTTCTCTAGCATGTATATTCCTCCCTGGTCAGAGTGGACTGGAGCAATGTGAAATGAAGTATTTTTGCTCAAGGACACAACACATTACAATTGAAATTACAGTCTTACAATCACAAGTCCAAAGCAATTACTATCTTACACTACCATATTAAAAGTGGCGGTATATACTAGATAAGGCGGCGAGCTGGCAGAAACGTTAGCACGCCGGGCGAAATGCGTAGCCGTATTTCGTCTGCCGTTATGTTGTGAGTTCAAATTCCGCCGAGGTCGACTTTGCCTTTCATCCTTTCGGGGTCGATAAATTAAGTACCAGTTACGCACTGGGGTCGATGTAATCGACTTAATACCTATGTCTGTCCTTGTTTGTCCCCTCTATGTTTAGCCCCTTGTGGGTAGTAAAGAAATATAAATATAATATATCACAAAAGAAGATATAATGACCACCAGTAAATGATGCAGATGCATCACGGTAATTATCATTGTGCTTCAGAATGGTGATATTTTATGTCTTTTAAAGTATTATTTGGTAAAAAAAAATTTGATTTTGTGTAATATTTTTGTTTCTGTTTATTTTAAAGGAATGAAGATTGTGAATATGACCCACAATTTTTGAAAAATGGAATGAACTATTGGTTAAGGAAAAAGAAAGAAACAATACGGTTAGTTTCTTTTTTTTTTTTCATTTTTTTTTTTTTCATTTTTTTTTTCCTCATCAAATCTCTCTACTAATGTTCCAGCATTCTGGATGAGAAATAATCTCAATGTACATAAATCTAGTTTCGAGTTCCATATGGGTTATATTCCCCTTCACATTCTGCAACTAATGCACTAAGTATGATAAATTCTCATTGTCATTACCAAACATTCCAGATGCCATTCTAGACCAGTGGCTGTCACCTGGAGTCCCCATACCCCTTGGGGGTGGGGGTCTATATAAGATTTCGTTGTTAAAACTTATGTGCTATAAACTGGTTGTACTCCTACATGTGAAGGTGCATGGCTCAGTGGTTAGAGTGTTTGGCTCACAATCATGAGGTAGTGAGTTTGATTCCTGGACTCGGCTGAGTGATGTGTCCTTGAGCAAAACACCTTATTTCATGTTGCTTCAGTTCACCCAGCTGTTGCGATGTCACTGGTGCCAAGGTGTATCAGCCTTTGCCTTTCCCTTGGATAACATCGGTGACGTGGAAAGGGGAAGCTGGTATGCATCTGGCCTTCAAAAACCTGCTCCAACAAACTTTGTCTGACTCCTGCAAGCATGAAGAAGTGGACGTTAAAACGATGTGAATTGGTGTAAATATCGCTGTATAAGGGAAGTAACTTTGGTAAATTTAAACTCTTGCCAGAGATCAATAAAATAAATATGGGGATTGATGTGGTTGATTTATTGGTTTGTTAGTTTCTTTTTTTCTTTCTTTCTTTCTTTCCCTGAAGAACTTGTACCTTGTAAAATTCTTAATTTTAGGATCACCAATGTCCTCAGAGTAAATGATGACTTTCATTGCCGACGTCAGATTAAAAAACGTTCCTACATGTACCGTGTTGCTGTTCCCTTTAAAGAAATAGCACCCCAAACTGGTTACTCTGCATTAACTATCTTGGAGAAAAATAATGCATTCATTATTTGGTAAGATACATTCAGATCTTATACTCTCTCTCTCTCTCTCTCTCTCTCTCTCTCGTATCTCACTATCATGTCTCCATCATGTCTGTGTCACTATCCTCTCTCATATGTCTTATTCTTATTTGTCACATCTTCCACTTCTCCTCCTCCAATAGGGTGTAATTTGAGGACAATTAGGTTGCTATTTCTTTTAGTTGTAGCCAGTGGAGTAAATTGTAAGGCTTGGTATTCATACAACCACCCACCTAATTCCCAGAGCATCTATGTACTTGTTAGAAATAGCAACCATTCATCTTCAGGTTACACCTTATTATCATAAGAAAAGAAGGACTTGTTGAATAACGTAGTCTTGGAAACTCTTAAAAAGGCAAGATGGTTATGGCTGGAATGCTTTTGATCATAATCTGCTCTATTAAGATTAACCTGAGACTAAGCAACAATATTTTCCTTCTTCATAATCAGTTTTTAGTTCTTGTACACGAGGCGCTGGACTGGCTGAATCACGAGAGCATCAAGCAGATTTGTCTTACAGTGTTTGTTTCAGTTCTTTACAAACTCAGTTCAAATTCTGTCAGAGTCAGTCTTGCCATTCATCCTTCCAGGATTGATAAAATAAAGTACCAGTTAAATCAGTGGGTTGATGGAATCATTAATACATTGAACAACTTTTTGCATTTCAAGTTTTTTTTTGGACTGCATTGACCTGAGCTGTATTGGACCTTGCCTTTCCTTTGAGCAACAGCCATGGCATTAGAGACTGGGAACATGTTCTTTTCTATTTTTTCTACTCTAGGTACAAGGCCCGAAATTTTGGGGGAAGGGACCAGTCGACCCCAGTGCACAACTGGTACTTAATTTATCGACCCCGAAAAGATGAAAGGCAACGTCAGCCTCAGTGGAATTTGAACTCAGAACATAAAGACAGACGAAATACCTATTTCTTTACTACCCACAAGGGGCTAAACACAGAAGGGACAAACGAATTAAGTCGATTATATCAACCTCAGTACGTAACTGGTACTCATTTAATTGACCCTGGAAAGATGAAAGGCAAAGTCAACCTCAGCGGAATTTGAACTCAGAACATAAAGACAGACAATATACCGCTAAGCATTTTGCCTGGTGCGCTAATGTGCCTGCCAGCTCGCCATCTTGACTGGGAACATGCTTCTGTTGAAATACACTGTCTTTGTTACAATTAATTTTGAAAAGAATGAAGAACTCAATAAAATAACTTTGCCATTATATGACATTATAATTTTTATAACTTAAATTATTTTGCTGGGAGGTTTTGCATTTAAATCACTTTAAAATAGGGAAATTGTAATATGTATACTGTTTATATTAGGAGGTCTGCTGTCCTCATCTTGATTGTTGCAACAATCACAATGAGGACACCAGTATACATAATATGAATTCCTTATCTCAGAAATTGTAAGGAAATTGTATCTTAGAACCAGGGGTGGTCTCAGGTTAGTTGGTATCAAACAGGTTAATAGATGTTATACTTGGAATATGTCGCAGCTGAATTGGAAGAGCCAGTCTTTTGCAATGCAAACAGTGTTGATATAATAACAAATAATAAGGCTTAAAAATTCTGACCAATTTGAGAAATGATCTCTGTGAGCTGGAGCGGTTGCTGCAGTGAGTGTTGCTGATAATTCTCCGCTGCAACGTCATCGTGACCATTCCTGCAGAACATGCCATTTGTTCTGGAGTTTGTGGCCCATTGCTCCCTCTCCCTCCATCTTCCACTGCTCTACCCCCCACCATTTTTCTTTTTTCTTTTTCTTTTTTTTTTTTCTAGTTTTTGTATTTTAACCTTTTAGCATTCAGATTACTCTTTTGAATTTAATACTTATTCATTCACATTGTTTTGAATTAATCATGCACTATCTTTTGTTTTGAGATTTTGAAGATGTGATTGTTTATGATTTGAATGACATTGTCACATAGGTGTGAGAGGCCAGATCTGGCCAGTTTGAACATAGAACTGGATATGGCCAGTTAAAATGCTAAAGAGTTAAATGCTATAATTTAAAATGCGATTTGTTAGATAAGAAATTTTGATTGGAAAATAACTATTTATTTCTGAATTTATTTTTATTTATGTGTTTACACCTAGGAGACCCATAGACATGAGGAAATTCATGAGTGCTGCTGAAGCAATGGTTGGAACTCATGACTTCACTGCTTTTACGACAGTCAAGTCACTACGAGAGAAAAATGAGTCACCCATGAGAACTGTCTCAATCGAAATAAAACTCGGCAGGACTGCTCTAAAGCAACATAATCCTGGCTTGGAATTTTGGGAGGTATACGTCCACAGCCGGTCCTTTTTGTTCAGGCAGGTAAGCTGTTAGCATGTAGCTTAGTTTTCTTGCTTAGATATCATCTTCATCATTTAACATCTGTTTTCCATGCTGGCATGGATTGGATGGTTTGACCAATGTTTGCTAGGTAGAAGACTGCACCAGGCTTCACTGTCTATTTTGGCTGGGTTTTTACGGCCAACCACATTACAGAATGGACTTATGTATATATCATCATCACCATCATCATCGTTTAATGTCCATTTTCCATGCTAGCACGGGTTGGACGGTCCGACCGGGGTCTGGGAAGCCAGGAGGCTGCACCAAGCTTCAGTCTGATCTGGCAGTGTTTCTACAGCTGGATGCCCTTCCTAACACCAACCACTCCATGAGTGTAGTGGGTGCTTTTTACGTGCCACCAGCACAAGTGCCAGGGAGGTAGGCAGTGGCCACGATTGGTTGGTGCTTTTTACGTGCCACTGGCACAGAAGCCAGTCATGGTGGCGCTGGCATTGGCCACGTTCAGATGGTGCTTTTTATGTGCCACCGGCACATATATATCTTAAAAATTCTTGCTGTGTTTTTTGAGGCAGGTGCTTGGTTCTCTGCTTAGGAACCAAAAGGCACAGACATGATTCTGTAATTAAGAAGATCACTTTGCAAGTACATATTTCCAGGTGCAGTTCCACTGTCTGGCACCTTGGGCAAGTGTCTTTTACTGTAGCCCCAGGCTGACCAATGCCATGTGAATGAATTTGCTAGACAAAAACTGTGTGGAAGCTTGTCATGTATGTGTGTGTGTGTGTGTGTAAGCATGTTTTTGTGTTTGTGGTTGTTTTCCACACACACACGTACACTGCTTGACAACAAATGTTGGTTTATTTACATCCCCATAACTTAGCAGTTCAGTAAAATAGACTGATAAAATAAGTGCAAGACTTAAAAATTAAGTACTGGGATTGATTTGTTTGACCAAACCCTTCAAGGTGGTGCTATTATATTTTTGCTAGAGCACTACCCTGAAGGGTGTTGATTATCTCTAGTCTTCCACGTAAAACATGTTTTGTTAAGGGAAATGTTATCTTGCTTGGAAAAAGATAGGCTTTGGTGTTAGGACGGGTGTCTGACTGTGGAAAATTTACCACAATGAATTTTATCTGAGTTATGCAACCATGGAAAAGTGGATACTAAATGGTGATGTTGATAACGATATACGATATACATTTATTCATTCTTTTACATCCTATTTTCCATGCTAGCACTGTTAGACTATACTACAGCCTCTGGCCGACCAAAGCCTTCTGAATGAATTTGGTAAATGGGAACTGAAAGTATATAATATTGGTTTCAAATTTTGGCATAAGGTCAGTAATTTTGACCTTAGATCAATTACACCTACTCCAGTGCTCAACTTATTTTATCAACCCTGTAGGGGATGAAAGGCAAAGCCGACCTTGACGAGATTTGAACTCAGAATGTTAAGACAGACAAAATGCTGCTAAGGCATTTTGCCCGACATACAAATGATTCTGCTGGCTTGCCACCTTGGACAAGTACATAATGCTGAGGCATTGTTTTACGGCTGGGTGCTCTTTCTGTAGGTAATCCACAACTGTTTTATGAGTCTGGGATTTTTTTATTTTACGCAACTTTCGAAGCACACTGTCAACAGACAATTTGTTTGATGTGGATTTGACAACAAAGATCACCATTTACAGACAGTGAAACTGCAACCATGTTGGGACATCATCATCATCGTTTAACATCTGCTTTCCATGCTAGCATGGGTTGGACGATTCAACTGGGGTCTGGGAAGCCAGGAGGCTGCACCAGGCCCAGTCTGATCTGGCAATATTTCTACAGCTAGATGCCCTTCCTAACACCAACCACTCCGTGAGTGTAGTGGGCACTTTTTACGTGCCAAACGAGGCTGGCAACGGCCACGATCGGATGGTGCTTTTTACGTGCCACCGGCATGGAGGCCAGTCGGGGCAACGCTGGCAACGGCAATGTTCAGATGGTTCTCTTACATGCCACCGGCACTGGTATCACAACTACAATTTCCATTTAACCAATTATTTCTATGGATCTCATTACTTAATCTGTTACTTATTTTAGTGATTTCTGTTTAACAAATGAATGAGTTAACCAATTTTTACAGGTGTCAATACATTTAATGTATATCCAGACACACAAATATACACATCATCATCATCATCATTTAATGTCTGCCTTCTATACTGGCACGGTTTGGATAGTTTGACTGAAAACTGGTAAGCTGGGGAGCTGCACCATATATGTTATAATTACAGTTTAGATTTAAAGTTAAAATTAAAAATTTAAACTGTATTTTGGGTATCTCCCCAGTAGTGTGCCAGCAAAGCATGTTCACTGCTTATGGCTACCTGGTGTCATCCACTGTAATTGTACAATCATTGCTGGATCTATATTAGAAATTCCACAGTGCATGTTGAGTATAGTAGAAACAATTGACATGGAAGATAGAAAATCTTCTGTATCAATTGTTTTTACTATATATATATGTGTGTGGAGGTGCAATGGCCCAGTGGTTAGGGCAGCGAACTCGCACTTATAGGATCGCGGTTTCAATTCCCAGACCGTGTGTTGTGAGTGTTTATTGAGCGAAAACACCTAAAGCTCCACAAAGCTCCAGCAGGGGATGGTGGCGATTCCTGCCGTATATTTTTGCCACAACTTTCTCTCACTCTTTCCTCTGTTGATCTGCTCGCTTAGCCAGCAGGGTGGCATTATTTGAAGGCTAAAACAATGCGAAGCACATTGTGACCAGCGATGTGTAGCAACCTCTGATAGCCTGGTTGGTCATGGTGATATATATATATATAAAGTTTCCATGTGCCAAGTTACACTTATAAAGCATTAGTCAACATGAGACAACAGGAGAAGACATTTTTGGGTGGTGCAGAAAGATAAAATCTAGAATCATGTTGTTGCAAAATCAAGTGCTTAGCCATATAACCATACCTGTACCTCCACTATATATGGTTTTGTGGTTAGCAGTTCAGTCCCACTGTGTAGATAGTGTCGGTTGCATCCTATATTGTATTATCTAGCCATAGAAAACCTCTGCCCCAACATAGTCTCATCTAACACATGCAAACATGGAAAAATAGACATTAAACTGATGGGGATGACAATATATATGCATTGCAATTCTGTATGGGAGTGAGACATGGTGTTTGAGGGTGAGCAAGGTGGCAATTTTGAGAAGGACTGAGAAAGCAATGGTGAGAGAGATGTGTGGTGTGAGGCTGTTTGATAAGAGGAGAAATGAGGACTTGATGGGGATGTTGGGGTTGGAGGAATCAGTGAAACAGCTGGCAAGGACGAATGGAGTGCGGTGGTATGGGCATGTGTTGAGGAGGGATGAGGAACATGTTCTGAAGAGGGTGCTAGAGTTTGAGGTAAATAGACAGTGAAAGTGAGGTAAACCAAGGAAAATGTGGAGGGGACAGGTGGAAGAGGAGATTGGAAGGGTTGGCTTGAGAAGGATGGATGCCCAAAACCGAGCAAGATGGTGTGAGTACGGTTGCTATGGCACTGAGGTAAATCCAGCCACTCCCGTTAACGAGGACAAAGCCTGAATCAAAATGATGGATGATGATGATGATGTGTATGTGTGTTTAACAGGTGCAGACATGATTGTGTGGTTTCAGGTTCAGTCCCACAGCATGGCACTTTGGGCACATAGCTTCTCTTGTATCTCCAAACTGACTAGTGATGATGATGATAATGATGAACATGGGATTGACCTTGGATGACCATAGGATTGACCTAGACAGACCCATGGAATGACCATGAGATTGACCTAGAAAGCTACCCTTCAGGGCCCAAGTTTAGGCAAGGTTGTTTATGGAAGTCACTCATACATCCCACCGATGTTATCCAAGGGAAAGGCAAAGGCCAATACAGCTTGGCACCAGTGATGTTGCAACTCATTTCTACAGACTAGTGAATTGGTGCAATGTGAAATAAAGTGTCTTGCTCAAGAACAGAACACACTGCCTGGTCCAAGAAAACTCACTACCTCATAATTGTGAACCTGACACTCTAACCACTGAGCCATGTGCATTCATTTATATATAAATATATATATACATACGGTCATTTTCATAGCATTTTTGTTTGTCTTAATAACTGATGAGATGCCAGAGCAGATTTCTGCCCCAACATCTGAAAATCGGAGTTTTATCATGGCTACCAAATAATTGTCACACATTACATTTACAGATAAATTCCTCTGTTTACATAATATCGAGGTCTCATTCATTCTTTTGTTGCCATGATGATACATACATATATATATAAATATATTCTTGGTTTAATCAAGAAACTGTAGGGCTTGTCACTTTCACTCTCTCACTGAAACTGATGAGAATGCTGAGATTAGCATTTAGCCAGAATATATATATATATGTGTGTGTGGAGGCACGTGGCTTAGTGGTTAGGGTGTCAGCATCATGATCGTAAGATTGTGGTTTCGATTCCTGGACCAGGCGATGCATTGTGTTCTTGAGCAAAACACTTCATTTCACGTTGCTCCAGTCCACTCAGCTGGCAAAAATGAGTAACGCTGGGATAGACTGGCGTCCCGTCCCGCTGGGGAACACATACGCCATTGAAACTGGGCTTATGAGCCTGGCTAGGCTTTAAAAGGGCGCATTTATTATATATATATATATATATATATATATATATATAATATATATATATACATATATATACATATAAATATATACATATAAATATATACATATATATATTTCATATATATTTGGGACACATAACTCTACTTGTGAAGACCTGTTGAGGCAAGTGAAAATCAAATCAAATCAAAATCGATGAACATCAATGGAATTTGTAGTTATGTGGTACCAGTGCCGGTGGCACATAAGAAAACCATCCGAACATGGCCGTAGCCAGTACCGCATCGACTGGCCTCCGTGCTGTGGGCACGTAACAAACACTATCCGATCTTGGCCGTGCCAGCCTCGCCTGGCCTCCGTGCTGGTGGCACGTAAAAAACACCATCTGAGCGTGGCCGTTCTTCAGCCTTGTCTAGCACCTGTGTCAGTGGCACATAAAAAGCACCCACTACACTCACGGAGTGGTTGGCGTTAGGAAGGGCATCCAGCTGTAGAAACACTGCCAGATCTGACTGGCCTTGTGCAGCCTTCGGGCTTCCCAGACCCCAGTTGAACCGTCCAACCCATACTAGCATAGAAAGCGGACGTTAAACGATGATGATGATGATGATGATATATATATATATATATATATATATATGGAAGCACTCCGTCGGTTACGACGACGAGGGTTCCAGTTGATCCGATCAACAGAACAGCCTGCTCATGAAATTAACGTGTAAGTGGCTGAGCACTCCACAGACACATGTACCCTTAACGTAGTTCTCGGGGATATTCAGCGTGACACAGAGAGTGACAAGGCCGGCCCTTTGAAATACAGGTACAACAGAAACAGGAAGTAAGAGTGAGAGAAAGTTGTGATGAAAGAGTACAGCAGGGATCACCACCATCCCTGCCGGAGCCTCGTTGAGCTTTAGGTGTTTTCGCTCAATAAACACTCACAACGGCCGGTCTGGGAATCGAAACCGTGAGTCTGCTGCCCTAACCACTGGGCCATTGTGCCTCCACATATATATATACATATATAAAGTAATACCTGCAAGAAAAAACATGACTAGGTAGGACACTTCAGCATGGTTAATGTTCTCGGAGTGAAAAGATTGGTTGAAGTTGAATCGTCCAACCCATGCCAGCATGGAAAGCAGGCATTAAATGATGATGATGAAAGACAGATGAGATAGATAGATTCATACATCATCATCATCATCATTAAACATCTGCTTTCCATGCTAGCATGGACTGGACGGTTCGACTGGGGTTTGGGAAGCCAGGAGACTGCACCAGGCTCCAGTCTGATCTGGCAGTGTTTCTACAGCTGGATGCACTTCCTAACGCCAACCACTCCGTGAGTGTAGTGGGTGCTTTTTACGTGCCACCGGCACAGAAGCCAGTCAAGGCGGCACTGGCATTGGCCACGTTCGGATGGTGCATTTTACATGCCACCGGCACAGGTATCACAACTACAATTTCCATTTGATATTTATTTTGATGTTGATGTACTTGACTCAATAGGTCTCCTCAAGCATACATACATATCATAATCATTATTATCATCATCAATATTTTAACATTCACATTCCCATGTTTGCATGGGTTAGACAAAACAATTTGAGAGATTTTTTGAGATATTTTTCTCTTCTCATCATCAACTCTTACCTGTTTCCAGAGTGTTAATTTCCCTAGTCTTGACATTTCATTATGGAAGAAATTTAAAACAGATGATACATTTGTATGATGTTAACATTTAAATCCTTAAATCCTTAAAAATGTTTTAACCCAAAGGCCGCAGACATGCTGGGGCACCACCGCTGACATTTATCATCTAATGTGAAAACAAAGAGACACACATGCACTTATGATGGGTTTCTTGTTCAGTTTCCTATTACTAAATTAACTCTTTAGGCTTTGATTAGCCCAAGACTATAGTAAAAGGCACTTGCTCATGGTACCACATTGTGAGATTGAACCAGAAATCATGTGGCTGGGAATCAGACTTCTTAACCACTTAGCTAGGCTTGCATTATAGCCTTATTCATAAACATACACACACATATATCTTTATCTTTTACTTATTTCAATCATCTGACTGTGGCCATGCTGGGGCACCGTCTTGAAGAGATTTAGTCAAATAAATCAACCCCAGGACTTATTGTTTTTAGGCCTAGTACTTATTGTATTGGTCTCTTTTGCCAAACTGCTAGGTTACAAGGATGTAAACACACCAACACTGGTTGTCAAGCAGTAGTAGGGGACAAACATAGACACAAAGACACACATGCATATATATATACACACACACACACAATGGGTTTCTTTCAATTTCCATCTATGAAGTCCACTCACAAGGTTTTGGTCAGTCTAAAGCTATAGTAGAAGAGACTTGCCCAAAATGCCATGCTGTGGGACTGAACCCAGAACCATGTGGTTGGGAAGAAGCTTCTTGCTACACAGCCACACCTGCACTTATATATATAATAGGTGTATGCATGGTTGTATGATTGTGATTAAGAAGTTTGCTTCCCAGTCACGTTTTGGGTTCAGTCCCACCGTGTGACACCTTGAGCAAGTGTCTTTTATGATAGCCTTGTGATGATCAAAGCCTTGTGAATGGATTTGGTTGAAAGAAACTTGTTAAAGCATCCAGTACATTTATAAAGTGGTTGGCATTAGAAAAGACATTCGGCTGTAGAAATCATGCTGAAACAGACAGTAGGGCTTGGCACAGCTCGCTACCTTGCCAGCTCCTGTCAAATCATCAGACTCATGCCAGTATGGAAAGATGTTAAATGATGATGATGATGCTAGTGTGTGTGTGTGTGTGTGT
This sequence comes from Octopus sinensis, assembly GCF_006345805.1. Lineage (NCBI taxonomy): Eukaryota > Metazoa > Mollusca > Cephalopoda > Octopoda > Octopodidae > Octopus > Octopus sinensis. The sequence continues at coordinate 82,308,270 of NC_043006.1, read as the reverse complement.
TTGTTTGTTTGTTTTTGTCTCCTTGTCTTGACATCATGCGACTGTTGTACATCTCCAATATTCTGCTAAAACATTTCTGGCCATGGGGAAATATTACCTTGTTTGAAAACACGCGAGGGTTGGTGAGGAGAAGGGTAGCTGTCTGTAGAAAACCTGCCTCAGTAAACTCTGTCTAACCCATGCAAACATGGAAAAGTGGATGTTAAAACGATGATGATGACAGTGGCAGTGGCACACTCACAAAACAAACTTCTGTATTTTTGCTGTCTACCAAAATTTCATTTATTGTTAACATTGGTCAGCCCACAGTTATAATTAAAAGATCTTTGCCCAAAATGCCATACAGTGGGACAAAATCTGAAGCTACATGGCTACAGAGCAAACTTCAAATCACACAGTCCTTCCTTCCTTCCTCCCTCCCTTCCTTCTCTTATTATTGTTATTGATGAATGTCTCTTGTGTCTGTATGTAAACTAAAATTTGGTTTTTCCTTTCTAAAATAAATAAGAAATATATATAAATATATCTTGCAGATTCGTCGAATGGTTGGTGCCATGGTGCAGGTGGCAATTGATGAACTGACAGTTGATGACATCCAACAGAAATTACTAAAGCCTTGCTTAAAGGCCACTGACACAAAAATCAAAAGTCTACCCGCTTGTGGACTTTATCTCTCCAATATATATTATGATCCCAAAGGTAATATCCCCTAATTGAAAAGAAATCATTTATTCTTTCACTTGTTTCACTATATGTGCATACGTAGTTGCACATGGTTCCAGGTTCAGTCCCATTGCATTGGATCCTGAGTGAGAGTCTTCTATAACACTGGCTGATCAAAGCCTCATGATAGATTTGGTTGACGGAAACACAATTGCATGTAACTATGTGTATTGGAGTGGTTGGCATTAGGAAGGGCATCCAGCTTTAGAAACTGTGCATGACCAGATTGGAGCCAGGTGCAGTCGCTGGTTCTCCAGACCCCAGTCAGACTGTCCAATCCATGCCAGCATGGAAAATGGACGTTAATCGATGAGATTATGTGTGTGTGTGTGTGTGTGTAGTTGAAATATACAGAAAAACAAAAGACAAAGACAGGTGTATAAACAACAAGCAGGTGTATTAGTTTGATGCTCATGAAGGTGAGAAAGTCTTTTACATTTTGCACCTATGCTCTTCAACAGAAAGGAACATGAGAAAATAAAACTTTAGATTTTAGCGGTCAATCATGATGACTGGTTGGAAAAAGGTAGTTGGACAGGAGAGCTAGAAAGAAGGGAAGATAATAAAGTACTGATGATCCCAAAACGAAGGTGCACATGTGTATGTGAGAGTGTGTAAATGTGCGTGTGGATAGGGGTTAGTGACTTTGATGTGTGGATGTGTGCGCATGTAAGTTCGTGTGTCTGTAATGTGTGCATGATGGTGTGGATACTGGGAAGTGGTCAGTGCTAGTGTGTATGAGGTGATGGGATGTGTGGGTGGGGTGTGGATATATATATATATCTGTAAATGTAATATGAGACAATTATTCGGTAGCCATGATAAAACTCTGAGTTTCAGATGCTGAGGTGGAAATTCATGCCGCCGTCTCTTCAGTTATCCGGCCATCGGAAAAATGCTATGAAAAAAAAATTCCGATGGCCATATAACTGAAGAGATGGCGGCTTGGTGTTCCACCTTGGCATACATACAGAAGACTGGTGCAGGCTTTGGCCTGGCTGGCTCTTGGTACTATCGCACCCATGCTAACATGGAAGATGGATGTTAAACGATGATGATGATTATTATTCACATTGTTTTCTTTTTCTTACAGATCTGATTTACACACCGACTGCCAAAACAGAGCCTGATGACTTGAATCCAGCTGATAAAGATGCTGATGACTTAAACTCAACTGATGAGGATGAAGAGGTCTTAGATGCCAGTTCTGAGAAAATATAATATTTTCAAATTATCTTCAGTGTATGTTTTTATCAGTGATATTTAGTTGTTGCTTTTGTTTGTTGGAGTGTTTTGTGTTATTTTAAACAAAAATGGAAATCTGTCACAGAATTGTATAACACACAATCACAACAGCAGCAACAACTGGCACTTTAAGACCGTTTTCCTTGCTAAAGCAAGGGTTAACTTTTTGTGGGTCTTATGACCTTCTCCAGGGTTAGCTTCATTGAGGTCCTTTGTCCTTCTCCATTTTGCCCTATCTTCTACATCCACTCTCACTAAACTATTCACCTAGTGACACATCTAGAATGTGTGCCACCTGAGGCAGCCTTTGAGTATGCCAATACCACCCCATGCCTCCCAGCAATATTTGAATACATGCTTATACAGCAGACCCAAAAGTGCCACCTTAAAAGCTTCACCTCAAGCACTGCTCCCGGACTTCTAGTGGTACTACTTCATCCACCGATTCCACCCTGCATCTTCCAGCATCTTCTGCGATGTCTTTCAACAGCAATTATTTGATAAAAATAATTGCAAACCAAGGTCCATGGAATCAACCTATGCTTGTAGAGACAATGAAGGAATCTATGTGGTCATATGACCTGCTAGAAATGGAAACTAAATCTCTCTTAAATCAAACCCTGTTTTCTCAGAAAGTGAAAAAGTCATGCATCTATGAGACATATAGTCATACTGAGTAAAGAGACAAAAGACAGTGGTCATGACTGGAATGCCTTTGATCATAGACCTGCTGTATCAGGACTGGTTAGAAGAGTGAAGACCAAATGAGCATTAACCAGTTTGTTACCATATTACTACTGAAATACACTGCTTTTATGCTAATTAGGTTGTTTCGAAAATAATGGCCGATTTCAGAAAAATGATTTTATTCTGGAAAAATTAACAAGAGAAATGTTTTGATTAGTCAAAGTATGAGCCTTGAACATCTGTGCATCTCTGCCATCGATCAACAAGATTATTTATGCCTTGTCAATAAAAACTTATTGGCTTTGATTCTAAGAAATCTTTGAATGATGATTCCACCTCTGGTTTGGACCTGAAAGTTTTATTGCTTAAAAACGTGTTTAAATGATTTAAAAAAAATTATAGTCAATGGGTGAAAGATCAGGAGGATATGGAAGATGTAGTATAGTCTCGTATCCCAAGTCTGTGAGTTTCGTCAGCATCATTTTTGCAACATGTGGGTTTGCATTATCGTGGAGCAGAATTGGGCCATGCCGATTCACCAATGCAGATCTTAATTTTTGCAAGTGAGCATGCATTTCAGTGAGTTGAATGCAGTAAACCTCTGCTGTAATTCTCTGATTGGCTTCCAGAAAACTGTAATGGACAACATCAATTGCAGACTACCAGACAGTCAGGCATAATCTTCTACTGATGCAACTTTGGCTTTGGGAAATGCTTGTTGGGGAATCATCACATTTCTCTGACACTTTGACGTGGGTTTTGTTCAACAATTGCTTTCAATTGTTCATTGCTAAGACTGCATGACCATCCCCTACCTTCTTCAAGGGCTCTCATCACCACTACAGAGTTTCTGAAACTACCTTTGTACTGTGCGATCACTTGTGGGCCCCTCTCTCCATGTTCTGTTGATATTGGCAGCAATTTGGGAGGCATTGTGCCCAAGCTTGAACTCATGCACGAAAAGTCCTTTTTTGTCATGTTCATAATTAAGGGCGCCTATGCTTCAAGAATGTTTTCTATCTGAAATAAGTAGAAAATTATTAAAGAGCATACATCAGTTATTAAGTATGTTGAAATACACCTAAAATATAATTAAAATATGATAAAATTGTGTTTCAAAACATAACACTTAGAGTGGCCATTATTTTCAGAACAACCTAATAACAAAGAATTTCATAAAACAACTAAAACAACTGTCATTATTAAACTGGCAAAGGCAGCGAGCTGGTAGAATCATTAGCATGCCGGGTGAAATGCTTAATGGTATTTTGTCTGTTGCTACATTCTGAGTTCAAATTCCACCTTGGTCAACTTTGTGTTTCATTCTTTCAAGGTCGATAAATTAAATACCAGTGAAACACTGGTGTCGATGCAATCGACTAGACCCCCCTCCCCCAAAACTTCAGGCCTTGTGCCTATAGTAGAAAGGATTATTAAACTGGCAGAACTGGTAGAACCATTAGCATGCCAGGCAAGATGCTTAGTGGCATTTTGTCCATCTTTATGTTCTGAGTTCTAATTGTGCCAAGGTCAACTTTGCCTTTCAACCTCTCGGGGTTGATGAAATAAACAGCAGTAAAGCACTGGGAATGATATAATCTACTACCCAACTTCCTTCAAATTTCAGGCCTTGTGCCTATAGTAGAACAGAAATTTTGATGGAAGGTTTTAATTTAGATTACTTTAAAACTGGATGTCTGTATCATAAAACAAAAAGAAATCTTGGATAGGTTGGTATGAAAAGGGTTGCATCAAAAGTTTCAGAGCAATGAGACTCTGCATATAATCACAGCCAGAGACTTATTGTCTTTAGTATTCAAAATATTTGGAATATTTCAGTAAATGAGTTCTATTAATATGCAAGAAGGTTTCAACAAGTTCAGTAACTCTGTAGTTTCTTCAAATTCCAGGTTATTCCCTCTTGTGGTTTGTGTGAATTCGATTGCTCTTGTTTGATTTAGCTTGGGGAAATGAGTTGCCTTCAAGAATGGATTAAATTTTTTTTTAAATGTAAAAACGTTCTTACTCATGCTGCTAAACTCATTAATTAATAGCTTACATACTCAAGTGAATTAATTATCTTAGGAGAGTGATGATTTCAGAGATTTTTGTTTTTAGTAAGGAGGGGCTGGAGATTTTGCTAACCATTTAGATTTTTTGGTATTTAAATAAACATATTTTATTTTTCTAATGAATTTGTCAGTTGTTATTTTTCAGAGATTTATATGTAATCGTTTTTTTTTTAATCTTCTTTTATTTTGTTTCATCAAGATATTCATGTGAATAATGTAATTTCAGTACTAGCTTATGAAGTGCAAGTTCATATAGCTATAAGAAATTTGTTTGTGTCTTTGGAAAGGGACATTTATTTTGTGTACAAACATTTGCATACAGAAATACCAGTCGCTTAAAGTGGATAAAACTTAAGGAAGACATGAGACGAATTACTGAAGGCTAATCACAAGACACTGGAGTCTTATGAAGACTAAGGACTGAGATATCTGGTGCATTGCTGTACTCAAGAAGACTCTTCACCACAGCAGAATTGATACTAGTGCTGGTGCCACATAAAAGGCACTTGTACTGGTATCATGCTAAAACCACTGGTGATGGTGCCACATAAAAAGCCCCAGTACACTTTGTGGAGTGGTTGGTGTTAGAAGAGGCATCCAGCCTTAGAGACCATGCCAGAGCAGACAATGGAGCCTGGTGAGGCCCCTGACCTTACCAGCTCTGGTCAAACCATCCAACCCATGCCAGCACGGAAAATGGATGTTAAATGATGAGGTGTGTCAGTTCCTCTTAACTGTTGACAACAAGTAACAAATATCAACCAGTTCTAGAAATTTTAACTGCAATTAATTAATATATTCAATAAAGGGAGGAATTAGAAGAAAAATGTGTAATTTAAAAAGCTTTAGTAATTATAGACTCAGACTGACCTAAAAATTGTGAGTGGATTTGGTAGACAGAAACTGAAAGAAGACTATCATATATATATAAAGGGGTTGGACAAAATAATGGCAACACCTAGCATCATAATTCTGAAATATCTATAAAACTGTCAAAAGCTTGTTTATTTTTATGTTTTTTGATTTATTAGTGTTGCTTAATATGTTTTGCTAAAATTGCTGTTTCTTTTCAGATATTATCAGAAAAAGGTAATTAAAATTCATTAAAATGATAGATCTATCGGACTTCCAAAGAGGTCAAACTACTGGTGCTCATATGGCAGGCGCTAATGTAACGAAAACAGCTGAAATGTTTGGTGTATCAAAAGCGGTACTCCAGCAGTCAGATGACTGAAACAAGTAAAAGAGTAATATTTATATATATGACGGGCTTCTTTCAGTTTTGTCCTTAATGATTCTGCCAGCTTACCATTTTAATTACGAATATAATTAATAAAATAAAACCCCCAAAAAAACAAAGTGGTGAGCTGGCAGAATTGTTATCACACCAGGCAAAAATGCTTACTCTTTACTCTTTTACTTGTTTCAGTCATTTGACTGCAGCCATGTTGGTGCACCGCTTTGAGTCGAGCAAATCGACCCAAGGACTTATTATTTGTAAGCCTAGTACTTATTCTATCGGTCTCTTGCTGAACCACTAAGTTACGGGGACGTAAACACACCAGCATCAGTTGTCAAGCGATGTTAGGGGGATAAACACAAACACACAGACATGCACGGATACACATATATACAACGGGCTTCTTCCAGTTTCCGTCTACCAAATCCACTCACAAGGCTTTGGTTGGCCCGAGGCTATAGTAGAAGACACTTGCCCGAGGTGCCACGCAGTAGGAATGAACCCGGAACCATGTGGTTGGTAAGCAAGCTACTTACCACGCAGCCACTCCTAGTGACATTTCATCCGACTTTACTTTCTAAATTCATGTTCTGCTGAAGTTGACTTAGCCTTTCATCCTTTCAAGGTCAATAAAATAAGTACCAGTTAAGCACTGGTACTTATTGCTGTCCTTATGTGAAAATTTGAAACCAGTTAATGAAACACAATAGGTAAAAGTTCATAATTCTTTTCTTTTTCAAAACCTAGTTTGTTTTTACTTTACCTTCTCAAGCAAAGTGCCATGGAAGAACTAGACAGGAACCCTAAAACAGGCTCCTGAATTCTTCTCAGCAATAATTTTACTTCTCAAAGCAGGCATGGCTAGTGGTTAAGAAGTTTGCTTTGCAACAACATGGCTTTAAGTTCAGTCCTATTGTGTAGCATCCTTGGGCATTTGTCTTCTACTATCACCCTGGGTCAACCAATGCCTTAAGAGTGAAACTGTGGAAATCTGTGGTGTGTATGTGTGTGTATATATATATATATATATAATCAATAACAATGAAATAATTAGAACCAGTTGTAGGCTTGGGTGTGTGGTTGAGAAGTTTCTGGGCTCAGTCCTACTATATAGCACCTTCGGCAAGCGTGTTCTACTACTGCCCTGGGCCAACCAATACCTTGCTGAAGCACTGCCTTGAAGGGTTAACCTGAACCAAAAGACCCTAGTACCTATGCCATTTTTCTCTTATATATATCATCTCATCACACCTGAACTTCTACGGATTCTACCTGTCTTCTCTCATCACCCACCAACTTCTACTGGACTTTCTACAATTCAGCTGCACCTCTCCTGCCTATGGATTACATTGGACTCCTCTATTGGTGTATATATATATATATATATATATATATATAGAGAGAGAGAGAGATTGATAGATTTGGATATACAGATATTTTGAAAATACTTCACAGAGTGACACCCATGTCATGCATAGTTACAGGCTGCCCTTTGGCAAGGCATGGCCCCCCATTCAACTACTCAACCAGGGATACAATGAAGTCAGCATGGCGGATTATGAAGAGGTAGCAGAAGAGCTCAACTGAGCCAACCGTGCTTCTTATGTTGATGCTGAGTGAAGGAAACCTAGATCAACAGTCAGGATCACTAAGCTCTATCAAGAGAGTAACTGCAACTTGTCCATAACTGTGTAATCAGCTAATGAAAGATGCACAGTGACTCAAGCTTCCAATTCAAATTCATATTGAGCACTGAGAGAGCACAAATCTCCTCCAAGGCAACACCAACATCCTTTCAATGATTAGCTAGAGATGACTTTTAAATCAGAATATCTGAAGTAAACTCAACTGCTGTCACAAATGAGAATACTAGAAATGAACCCGACTGCTCTCAAAAATTAAGTAAAAACTCCAGAAAAATAATCCAGAATCCTTGTCTGGTACCTAATCGATCCCAATGGTAGTCATGGAATGTGAAGGTGGCTGTAGAAAATTTTAAAGCCTAGCCAGGCTCATGGGCCTGGTTTCCCGGTTTCTATGGCATATGTGTTCCCCAGCTGGACAGGATGCCAGTCCATCGCAGCATTACTCATTTTTGCCAGCTGAGTGGACTGAAGCAATGTGAAATGAAGTGTTTTGCTCAAGTACACAATGCATCGCCTGGTCCAGGAATCGAAACCACAATCTTATGATCATGATGCTGATACCCTAACCACTAAGTCACGCACCTCCACAGCAGTAATAAATAGTTTACTTTTAATACAAGCCAATGTTAACAAATTCATCATTCAAATCAAAATAGTTACAGCCTAAAGGGAGATAACTCAGAAAGACTTGAAAGTTGACGTAAGATTGTAATCATGTAAAGTAAATATAACAAATAATCCAGAATCCTTGTCTGATACTGGATTGATCCCAAAATCAAATCGGTTCGTGCCAGTCATGAGGCCAAACATCCCTGAAAGTTTCATCCAAATCCACCCAGCAGTTCGTGAGATATCTTGTCCATGGACAAACAAACAAACATGACTGAAAACAATACTTCTGCCTTTGCTAAGGTGGAGGTAACAATGGAATTGGATGGTGACAGAGAGTCATGGGAATCTGCAAAAGCAACAAAGATATATATAGATAGATTTAATCACACGTATGTGTGTGTGTAGTTTTGTGTTCAGGCACATACTATTTGACAACCAGTCTTGGTTTGTTTACCACCTTGTAACGCCACAGCAGTTTGGCAAAAAGAGATCAATAGTAAAGTACCAAGCTTGAAAAATAAATACTGTGGTTGATTTCTTTAAATGCACCTTTGCAAGAAGTGCTCCAGCATGGTCACAGTCCACTCACTGAGACTGTTGAAACAATAAATATAGTGTAACCACAATGTTACTATTTGCTCAACTGCCAGAAATAATTATGTCACTGAGGTTGTAGATGTCATGATGACCTTTAAGATATGTTGTTTTTCCCCTTTTGTTAACTTTCATTTCACTTTTTTCCCTTCACATTGTCTTTATATTTCCGTGCTTTTAATTTTAAACTTCTTAATTACGACAGCAAAAATACACCAGCAAAAGAGATGAATGCTGGTATCACTCTGTTACAATTTAAATGTTAAGTTCATTTACTAGAAGATAAAAAATATCAACAGTTAAATGCAAAAGCATGTACTTTCACAACTGATACTATTTTAGGTTAAAAATATTGATTTTCATTGGACATGCTTTTTCAGAAAATCAAACTACCACAACCTTTATGTGTTACAAGGAGTTTCACTAAAAATATAAATTTTACAAATTTATTATAATCTAGTCCCATGCAATATTGGATGAATATTTTATGAAGCTGCTACCCTTGTCACGAACAGGGGACAATGACCTGATGTTGTGAATTCTCTTATAGAACTGAAAGAGAATATCTTGATTGTTGTTTGTCAGGTCACCTAGAGTAAAGAGCGAAGACTCCCTTCGGTCATGAATGACATGGGATTGCACCTAGAAAGTTCCCCTCCAAGGCACAAGTCTAGGCAAAGTTGTTTATGGAAGACCAGTAGTCAGTCGCCCATGCATACCAGCTTCCTCTCTCCACACTACCGGTGTTATCCAAGGGGAAAGACAAAGGCTAATACAACTTGACACTAGTAACATCACAACTCATTTCTACAGCTGAGTGAACTTAAGCAGTGTGAAATAAAGTGTCTTGCTCAAGAACACAACACACAGCCTAAGTGATTGAGCATTCTGTAGGCATGTATACCCTTAACAGATATACATGTCTATGGGTTCTCGGGTGAGAACCCATACACAGGGTGTAAAAAAGGTGTACCTTTGAATTACAAACACAATCCGTTTGATAGGCTTCAGTATAATTTCCATCTACCAGATTTCATTACATAAAGAATGGGTTGACCAATGGTTTTAGAAAATGACATTTGCCCAAGATGTCATACATTCACTAGAATTGAACCCAAGACCTAATGGTTGTGAAACAAACGTTTTAACATTTCAGCCAGACTGTGCTTTATGCCAGACACAGAAATAAATAAACATGCAAATATCAATAAAATAAACAAAACAAACAAGATGGTCACAGCAGGCATACTTTTGATCATAGGTCTGTTCAACAACAAAAAACACACACACACACACACACACAAATACACACACTCACAAATACAGATACATATTCAGTAATTTTCCAAATTTTGAAGTTCAAAACCAGTTTTATTTTATTTTTATCCTTTTGTTTAACTTTTTATACAAAGTACTCCAGTAATTTTTTTTAATGATTCACAATGTGCCACCAAGTCAAAAAGATAGAAGAAAATTCTATGGAATAAAACTATTAAAAAACAACAAAAGCCTCCCCCATGAACAAAGAATGTGATTTTTAGGCTACTGTTTGTTGTTCAAATGCCAGAACTAATTGTCACATAGGTAGACAACAATCTGAACAATAATCTTCAGTTCAATTTACTTGATTGTTTGTTTAAAGTTATAGATGTCAGTTTGACCTTTAGCAATATTTTGCTTCTTTAGTTTTTCCAATGCCTTGTGAGTGAAATTCGGTTGACGCAAAGTGGAAGAAATCTCATGACCGTATGCAAGCATGTATGCATGCATGCATGTATATATGTTTGTTTGTTTGTTTGTTTGTTTGTTTGTATGTATGTATGTATGTATGTATGTATGTATGTATGTATGTATGAATGATGTATGTATGTATGTATGTATGTTATTTATTCATTTATGTATATATGTTTGTATGTATGTAAGTCATTATTCAGTTTTATTTCGAGATTTGTTGCCAATAGAGAAATAGCCAGTTTCTAGCCTAGATCTAAGGCTCCTTCATTACAATTTCAACATCAACACCAAGGTATTTTGTATGTATGTATACGTGCAGATTTGTATGTTTTGTTTTATGTATGTCTTCTCATGCATATACTTGCAGATCTGGACATGCTCGTATATATTTGTAGCATAGACTCTATATATATATATATATATATATATATATATATATATATATATATGTATTCGAACATAGCAGGGACCAACTGGTCTTCGGCTGCTGTTTGTATCCCGTGTGTCCACTACTACGATTGGTTGATATTGGCACAATTTGTCTCCTACTCTGTTGTGCCAACTGGCCGTGGATAGCCAGTCAGAAACTTTTAATAGCATCACTTGAACAACCTTTTTTGAACCCAATTTCGAGCTTACTACTTTCTATAAAAATCCAGCTTTTTCCTCATTATACGTCATTGGTTTCAGACCTTTTAAAGTCTAGCCACTGACCACACAAGACACAGCCAGTTTCAGCGACAACACCACAACAGCCACGTTGAGACTTACCAACTTCGTCCAGTAGCGTTACGGCAACCTCTGTCTTCGTGGCCACCATCATCTTCTTAACATCATCAACATCATCTCTCTACGTACACATCTAAACAAGCAACTCACCCAGGTTATAACACTTCTCTGTTTGTGAATAACTTCACTATGGATCAACAGCGAAGATACAACCTGCAAGAACTCCTGTAACAAGTGACTCAGGCAGCAGCATCACAGCCAGAACTTCACGTACGACATGTACCTGTAACTAGCTCAGCATCATGGCCACAACTTCTTGATACAGTATTTCAACTAATATGTACAAATGACTACGAACTAGTATTATTTATTTTACTTGTGTCTATGAACTCCTTATTTCGATGGCTATAGACTCTTTCACTGTCTCCTTCATTGCCATCCTTAGATGTTCTTAACAGATGCATACATCTATGCTTACACACGCACATACATTTTTTTCTCGTGATAGTCTGTCTATTATTACTGACATACATGTTAACACATCAATAAATCGTCCCTTAATCATTCTACGCATTTGTCTCTCTTTTTCTCACTGGCACTTATATGTATTATTCAATTTATATTCATTGTATCGACCGTGGGATGTACTAAAGAGCCATTCTCGTCACTTCGCAATCGTATATATGTCTGTCCGTCTGTGTGTATATGTATGTACGTATCTTCTGTTTTTAATCATTTAAAATTCTCCTCTAAAGAAGCAGTTGGTTTCTAATAATGATACAAAGCTCCGTCTTTGGAATGTAGATAACGAAAGCAATATCACATTTTAAACCAGAGAAAAGTCTTGCATAGTTTTACTGTTCCGCTTACATACTGTATTTGTAATGTGCAAATCAGGTGATTTCATTTTCTGAAATTCTAAGCTTATCCAGACTGACAGTTAGACATTTACTTACAAAACGAAGTGCACCAATCATTATTGGTATAAATGTAAATTGTATGTATGTATGTGTGTGTGTGTGTGTGTGTGTGTGTGTGTGTGTGTGTGTGTGTGTGTGTGTGTGTGTGTGTGTGTGTGTGTGTGTTTAGGTACCAGCTACAGCAGCTGGGAGGATTCGAAACTGAATCTACATTTTTATTAAATGTCAGATAAATTTCCGGTCTTTTGTTTTCTCCTCTGTGCACTTGAAAATTAATGAGGATGAATTCACTTTTGAGACGTTCTCTGGTCATGGAAAGGTCAATCCTTTGTTTTAGGGTGACCTAGTTTAATTGCCAAACTTTATAAATATCCAGCGAAGGGTTTAGTCAGCCCTTTTTTTTTATCACTACCCTTTGATCAATATGCATTCTGATACGAAAAAAAAAAAACCCCCAGAAAAGAGAGGGACAACACATTGCTTATATTCTCTGTTTGACCATATAAATCCCATCCTTTCTTTGTCTCTCGCAGCAGACAATGATGCTAGCTCCCACATGCAAAGAATCCATAGAACGAATAAGTATTTTACTACAACAAACTAGTAACATGTGTATACACAAACAAACGACGCGACGATGTCGCTTTATCTTATTTTGTAACGACTTTGTAATCGACTAAATGAAAGGCCATCTTCATAATTAATATTGCTCTTCATCCATTCATTCCTCTGATGCTTCATCAGCATTCAAACAACATCATTACTTTCGATTTCGTTACATATGTACGTACATGTGTACGTACGTACGTACGTATGTATGTATGTATGTATGTATGTATGTATGTATGTATGTATGTATGTATGTATGTATGTATGTATGTATGTATGGGGAGAGTTTACGAAAAAAAACAAAAGACGATGACAGATGGTGTACAAAACAAACAGGTGTATTAGTATAACGCCCAGGAATAGAAAAAGTCTTTTACGTTTCGAGCCTACGCTCTTCTACAGAAAGGGACACAGAAGTGGCTAATGTGTGTATGTGTGTGTGTACGAGGGACGTTCAATAAGTAATGCCTCTGACCCACTTGCAGTTGTTTGATCTAGCTGAAATTTTGCATGTGCAATCATTTATATCTCATTTATATCTCTGAATTAATTGTGGTTTCTGATTTACAGGTGTTTGAACGGAGTCAAGTGTGAAATGGAGCCTGTTGAGTGTCGAGCAGTGATCCGGTTTTTGTATTGGAAAGGACGCACACTACGAGAGACTTTTGATGAAATGAAAGTAACTTATGGTGATGATGCCCCATCATATGACCTTGTAAAACGCTGGCATCGTGAATTCAAACATGGTCGAAACTCTGTGGAAACAGCTCCCAGATCTGGTCGCTCCTTCTGCCATTGATGAGGCATCTGTCCATCAAGTTGAGGCTGCCATTTTGGAAGATCGACGCATAATTATTCGCCAAATAGCCCATGAGGTCAAGATTAGTACCGGGTCTGTGGAAACTATCATTCATGACCATTTGCATATGCAAAAGGTGTCTGCCAGATGGATTCCCAGGTTGCTCACGCCTTTCTAGAAGCAAGAACGCGTCGAGTGTTCGAGGGTGAATTTGGAGATGTGCCAAGAAGACGAGTCAAAATTTTTCAAAAGACTGATTACACAAAATGAAACCTGGGTCCATCACGATGATCCAGAGACCAAAGCCCAGTCAATGCAGTGGAAGCACCGTGACTCACCCCCTCCAAAGAAAGCAAGGGTGCAGCCCTCCGCTGGCAAGGTCATGCTCACAGTCTTCTGGGACCAGGACGGAGTAGTGATGGCAGATTTCCTGGCAAAGGGTACCACAATTGCAGGAGCCTATTATGCTTCACTTTTGAGGAAATTAAGAGAAGCTATCAAAATCAAGAGGCGGGGCAAGATCAGCAAAGATATCCTCCTCCTGCTGGACAACGCTCCGGTCCACAACTCGCTTGTCGCCAGATCAGAAGCACAGGCGTATGGCTATGAACTCCTCCCCCATCCCCCTACATTCCTGACCTTGCACCCTCTGATTTTCACCTCTTCCCAGTCATGAAGTTGTTTTTGAAAGGAAAGCGTTTCCCAGATGATGCAGCCTTGATTTCTGAAGTCACGTTCAGGTTGGAGGACCAAGCTGGGGTCTTCTACAAAAACGGTCTCCAGAGGTGCATCAAGCAATGGGAGAAATGCGTAACTCTGGGTGATTCCTATGTAGAGAAAGACTAATAACTGTGCCAAGTTTCGTTGCTCTACTGCTATGGGAAGTGGGTCAGGGGCATTACTTATTGAACGCCCCTCGTATGTATGTATGTATGTATGGTTCAAAATTTTACAAAAAATCCCCCCAAAACACAAGACAGAGATAGGTGAGGGAGCAACAAACCAGGCGTATTAGTTTGACGCCTGGGAAAAATAGAAGAGCCTTTGATGTTTCGAACCTACGCTCTTCTACAGAAAGTAATAAGGAAAGAAAACATGGAGAGAGATAAAAAAAGTTGTTTGGATTAACGTTTCCACATGTTGAATTTATTTATTTATTATCCCACCCTAGCGAAGGCGGGGGTATTGTTTTCAGTTGTAGTTGTCTGTTTGTTTGTCCGTGAACAAGATATCTCAAGAACCGCTGGATAGATTCGGATGAAACTTTCAGGGATGTTTGGCCTCGTGACGGGCACAAACTGATTAGATTTTGGGATCGATCCGGTACCGGACAAGGATTCTGGATTATTTTTCCTGTTAATTTTACTTAATTTTTGAGAGCGGTCGGGTTCATTTTTAGTACTGTATATCCTCGAGTATAATCCGCATTTTTTTCCCCAAAATTTAAAGGTCAAAATCCCTAGAGCGTACTATATACGAGGTTAAATATGAAAAATATTTTCTAAGCAATGCCCGAGTCTCTATTTGCTGTCCGGCAATGTTTATTCAGACGCATTTTATGATGTCGGGCGCGAAAATACCTTAAGCTAAGCCTGAAAGCAATGAAGTCATAAAAGAATCATCCATAACTTGCAGTAAGCAACATTTATTAAAATAAAAGTATTCAGAACACAGAATAACATGTAACAAAAACAATTTGCAAACATATTTACATTCCCATATACTGGCTTAATTACGCACGAATTGTGCTTTATAGATTAGCGCTAAATAGTTCATTCTGCTGTTTGTATTGGCAGTTTGTATCATTACCGTGGCAAACAATAGATAATTAAATGTTTGAACTACTGTGGGTCTTTACTAGAGTTTTTTATAAGCGGGACTTAAACCTGCACATTAATCTCCAATAAAACATTTTTATACATTACATGCCCATAAAATGCCTCGTAGATCTTATTCAGCTATGTTTAAACTTGAAGTTATATCATATGCTGAAGGACGTTACCGTATACATTTTTACAAACCAAGGACGTTATATAGACCTCCTTGACTCAAGTTAGGGAAGGGGTGCGTATCATACACAAGGTTTAGGCTTTTCAGAGGTACAGCCCCCTAAAAATCTCTTGCGTATTATACTCAAGGGCGGACTATACTCGAAGATTTACGATATTCTTGTTTGTGAGAACAATCGAGTTTATTTCAGATATTCTCATTAACAAATCAACTCCGGCTAAACTTTGAGAGGATGTTGATGTTGCCTTGGCGGAGGTATTCGTTCTCTGAGTGTTTATTGATGTATTATGTAGGTGTATGATATGAAAGCGTGTGAAGATGAAGCGATCTTTATGACATCATGTATGTATGGGTGGATGTGTATGTATGTTGCCTTTGTCTTGACGTGTACACGCTGATTGTAAACAAAACATCACCATAGTAAAAAATGGTGTTGCTTGTTTATAATCTTCCTCGAAAGCAAGTCCAAGCAGTTCATTCCTTGATAGATTGAAGGAGATCTTACCTTTCTGCTGAGGATAGTTGGCGACAGGAAGAGCATTTGATCGTAGAAAAATCTTCCTTAACAAAGTTTATTATCCGATCCGTGCTAGCATGAGAAAGTGAACGTTAAAACGATGATAATAATGATGATGCGGTTGGTCGATATACCACAGTGATTGTTTTGAATTAGAAAAATAAAGTTACATAGCCTTATCACATTGATGAAGCTTCTCCAAATATAGGTAGGAGTGGCTGTGTGGGAAGTAGCTTGCTTACCAACACATGGTTCCGGGTTCAGTCCCACTGCGTGGCACCTTGGGCAAGTGTCTTCTACTATAGCCTCGGGCCGACCAAAGCCTTGTGAGTGGATTTAGTAGACGGAAACTGAAAGAAGCGCGTCGTATATATGTATATAATGTATGTGTGTGTGTATATGTTTGCGTGTCTGTGTTTGTCCCCCTAAAATCGCTTGACAACCGATACTGGTGTGTTTACGTCCCCATAACTTAGCGGTATGGAGCCCGATAGAATAAGTACTAAGCTTACAAAGAATAAGTCCTGGGGTCGATTTGTTCGACTAAAGATGGTGCTCCAGCATGGCCACAGTCAAATGACTGAAACAAGTAAAAAGATTTCACAAGCGAATGATAATTTAGCCAGATACATCTGTAGAAGAGATAAATGCACCTGTAGATGAGATAAATACTGGCCATTGCTTCTTTTTGCGATGAACTTGGTATCCACTTTCACAAAAAAAATAAATAACAAATGGCTACAAGTAAAAATGCAGACATACTCAACCGATACTGTTTTACATTGTCAAAGATAAATTTTAATTGGATTTGCATTGAGAAGATCAAATTACAAGACATTTTATTAAATCAGAAAAAACAAAAAAAAAAACAAAGAGAAAAAAACCCAAAATATGGTGGTAGGGGCTAAGTCGGTGAACTTGCAGTTTAGCACCTAGGAAGATAGGGTTGTCGCTTGGGTGTTGTCTTCTTCTTCTTCTTCTTCTTCTTCTTCTTCTTCTTCTTCTTCTTCCACTCAGGACTCACGCGATTAGCCACAAAGAATAATCTCTATTTCGAGCCTACTCTAAGCTACTAAGAATGCGTGTGGCAACTTGAAGATCCACCCACCACACGCGATAGACTGGCGGTTGCACGGG
Source organism: Octopus sinensis (assembly GCF_006345805.1). Classification (NCBI taxonomy): domain Eukaryota; kingdom Metazoa; phylum Mollusca; class Cephalopoda; order Octopoda; family Octopodidae; genus Octopus; species Octopus sinensis. Next base: position 82,290,996 of record NC_043006.1, on the reverse strand, counting down.
CGCAAAAACTACGTTGTTATCCTCATTCCGTAAACGGTGGCTTTTTAACGGGTGGAGAGCTGAACCATCCTGGGGTACAGAGGATTCGCAATTTAGACTAGGGTCTGAAAGTTAACCACACCATAGAGGGTTACACCATGGTTCCTCTGCTTTGTGGCAGAAGTAGGAAGAAAAAGTGAGAGAAAGTTGTGGTGAAAGAGTACAGCGGGGTTCACCACTCTCCCCCGCCGGGGCCTAAGGAGCTTAGGTGCTTTTGCTCAATAAACACTCACAATGCCCGGTCTGGGAATCGAAACTGCATTCTTACGACTGCGAGTCCGCTGCCCTAACCACTGGGCCATTGCGCCTCCGCGGGTGTTGTTGTTGTCTGCGGTGACAGCTGGCTGAGTTGATAAATGGAAACATGTTTCTTGGGCTGCGTGTGGAAGTAATTGGACAACCCATATGAACGTTTAGCAGAAGATTTTATGATTGCACATAAAGACAACTGCGGTGGCGTTTTATTGATCACAACTGTAATAATTACATTCTGGGAGAAAGATACTTCTTAGGGTTTACGACAAGCTATTAATACAGCAACATATGCCTTGCCCAACGTAAATGGAAACAATTGTGCTATATTCATGGCGACCGATTCCCTGTCATTTATCTGCGCCATCTGGTGTGGAAAGAATGGAGACACATATCGCTCAGCTGCTCTAACATCATGCAAAAGGCAGTCTTTTATTGGACACAAGAAAGAATATTGAATCACGCCATAGATTGACACTTATTGATCACGTGAAACTGTTGTCTGACCACGTATCCAAGGATTCGGTTTCGAACCTCTGCTACAGGGTCCATGCCAACGGATAGTGTCATGGAACGCTAGAGCGAGGAACCAGTTAAAATGCTTGGGGGTCTTGTTCGATCCCAACTTCCAAGAGTACTGGAACTTAAATGAAGAAACAAGAAGAGCGACCAATCTAACTCAGAAATGGGTTAATATAAAGCTGTCACTGAAAGTTCGGGCAGAGGTTGCGAGTGACCACCATATTTTGCCCCAATTATCACCTAGAACAGAATATCTGCTATTCAACTTCTGGTTGAAAGTGTAGTAACCGGTACTGCCGCGTGACCTCAACCTCTTTTACAGGAATACAACTATTGTGTAACCTTACTACGAACTGGTAAATTAACTCCGTCTAGTCATAAATATCCCGAGAGACTCTTTTTCTATGCTCTGTATTCTGTCTTACCCGCATACACCTTTGTTTGTACTTATGTTCACTCTTGTAACGAACACAGACACAAACACTTGTTGCACGCACCGTTGTACATACAACGGACATACAGACACACATGTGCACGCACTCAGACACTCCACTTTGCTAGCACCTATACTTTATCTTATTGTACACATCTGTAAATAAAGTCTTCTTCTCTCAAACAGTAGAACGGTTGTCGTCCTCATTATTCTTTTTGGCACTTATTCTTTTATACCATGTATTTTGGCTTATTTTGTTAGGGCAACCGTGCGGCGTTAAAAAGGAGATATTTCCGTCACCAACTCCTTACGTACTGTCGTTTTACCTACAAAAGGATGTGCTCCACTGGCCAGGCAGTTCATCTGCTGCTAGCATCCTCTGCATGTAGGTTAGGTATGGCTATGTTACTTATGCGCAGACCACCGCAGAAACTCTGCTATCTGCAGAGATTCCTAAATGATGAACGATGTGAACACCGTTTACGAAACATGTTTATCTGCAGTTTGTTTCTTTGTCGGAGCAGCAATCCTGGTGTTCTGATAAAGCGGAGACCGAAACTGGGCACATGGCGTTTTCTGCTCTCTACGGAGCAGGTAACAGGTTCAGTGGTTGTTTCATCCTATTAATCTATTGAGGATCAGTAGCGAGGAAGAGTGATGATGATCTCGGAAAGGTTAGAAAATTGAAAAAGTTGAACTGGCTAAATGGCTCAGGAGAGCTTTCAGATCAGGAACTGCTATGGATAACTTCAAGAAGTCTTTGACCTGGCAGTACTACCGAGAAGCTCTTACGGATGGAGATAAACTCTGCAGGCAAGGAAATGCTGTCAGATAAATTTGTCCGAGATGTGCACAGGGCGACGTTACTGTTCTGCACAAACTTGTTCAGTGCTGGAGTATTGCTGACTTGTGGAGTTACGTAAAGTAGCTGCTACCATGCGTGGGATGGATCCGGTTATCACTCCATTGACAGGAAAATCAGTTTTTCTCTGTCTAATGGCAATAGTGAAAGGGGTTTCATTACTTACCTCTTTGGAGAAGCTTTCGTTGACTTTTTCAAGTTTCACTCGAGGGCAGAGATGGAGGTGCTATTCTCGAGTGAATGTATTGAAAGGTAGTTGAGGGTGACAAAAATTGTTATTTCTTT
>NC_043006.1:82273603-82278603 GCF_006345805.1 Octopus sinensis | reverse complement strand
ATGTAATGTAATGGAAGCAACCTTAATATCTTGTATTTCAACAGAATGCGTCTTTCTAAAATATTAGTTTATCGACCTAAGGTTTCTTAGAAAAATAAGAGTGACGTACACAGATCTGCTTCTATTTGCCAAAAGAGTTTTATTAACTTTCTCAAATCAGAAAGCTGAAATATTTTGTGTGGTGGTATATAGGTACATAATACATGTAATTACACTACAATGACTTGATACGAGTTATCTTGTAGCAATGCAAAAAGCTCAGATTGGTTTGCTATGAAGGCCTTGAGGGTATGTTATTCATTATTTGACTATGCCTCTTCATTATATAATGTTTTCTTTATTTTCCAGATTTATAAAGAACTATTATAAATTTTGATTTGTAATATATAAGATGTCAAAAAGCCTTTCCAATAAAAAAATTGCTGGAATGCTTCAGGAACTCGCGGAAAATGAACTGTCGGAAGATGATATCTTAAAGTCAGTGAGTGAATACTCAGATGCTTTGGATAAAAATTATGTAGCAAATACCAGTGGAAATAATACCAGTGACGCCAGTTCTACTGACGAAGTTGAACTATTAGTTGCTCGAGGTCGTAAGAGACAACGCAGTTCTCCTGCACCAACTGCACTAAGTTCTCCGGCACCAACCGCATCGACATCTAATACTTGGTCAAATGCAGCGACAAATCCACCTAATTTTCCCTTCACTACAACTCCAGGACTGAAGATTGAACTCAACACTAATACTATAGAGGTTATCGACCAATTTCTGACAGATGAATTTTGAACTGTATTAGTTGAGCAAACTGATGCTTATGCTATGCAGATATTAGATCATCAGAAAGGTCTTGTACAAAGATCCTCCCCGTTCAAAGAGTGACACACAACAAATGTGACGGAAATGAAGTTTTTCTTTGGGATTGTTAAATTCTTATAGGCACTTTCTTTGCTATTTATTGAGGAATTTACAGCTACCCACTAGTTTGTTTCCACATTTCCATATTATGGATTAGTCATATCCTGATGTTACAAATGGGTACATGTCCCAAATCATCTATAGAAAGTCATTGGTCCACTAACATTTTATACAAACTTCCTCTTTTTCCTTCTGTAATGAGTCAGAATCGTTTTCAGTTGCTGCTCGGATTTCTTCATTTTTCAAACAATGAAGAAGATAAAGGTGATCGTTTGCATAAAATTAATCCCATTCTTAGTTATTTCAATAATATTATGAAAGAATTATATAGGCGCAGGAGTGGCTGTGTGGTAAGTAGCTTGCTTACCAAACACATGGTACTGGGTTCAGTCCCACTGCGTGGCACCTTGGGCAAGTGTTTTCTACTATAGCCTCGGGCCGACCAATGCCTTGTGTGTGGATTTGGTAGACGGAAACTGAAATAAGCCCGTCGTATATAAGTGTATATATATATATAGATCGCCATGTTGATTCGCTAGCTTCTGCACGCATTTTTTTTCTCTTTTTGTTTCTCTCCGTGTTTCTTTTCTGTATATCTTTCTGTTGAAGAGCGTAGGCTCGAAACGTAAAATACTTGTTTTATTTATATTCCTGAGCGCCATACTAATACAATTTTTGGTTTGTACTCCACCTGCCTTCGTCTTTTGTTTATTTTCATAAAGCTTCCCGTTATATATATATATATATATATATATATATATATATATATATATATATATATATATATATATATATTTATATATATATATGTGTTGTGGTGTGTGTGTGTGTGTGTGTGTGTTTGCATGTCTGTGCTTGTTCTCCCAACATCGCTTGACAACCGATGCTGGTGTGTTTACGTCCTCGTAACTTAGGGATTCGGCAAAAGAGACCGATAGAATAAGTACCAGGCTTACAAAGAATAAGTCCTGGGCTCGATTTGCTCGACTAAAGGCGGTGCTCTAGCTAGACCGCAGTCAAATGACCGAAACAATAAAAAGAGAGTATCCCAGAGAGAGAAGTTTGTATTGACGAGTCCATGGACCATTGTATTAGTATTTCGCCAGTACATAAAGAACAAGAGACATAAGTATGGAGTAAAGTTGTATGAACTGCGTGAATCAAGTGGTATTGTTCAAAAAATTCTGATCTATTCAGGAAAGCAAGACACTCCAACTGGCATCTTGGGGCATTCAGGTCAAGTCGTGCTTAGTCTGATGGATGAGTTCCTTGATAAAGGTTATATTCGGTACACAGATAATTACTACAACTCTGTTCCTTTGACAAAAGCAATGTCACAGCGATCTACATATATATGTGGAACTCTGAGGTTTACCCGAAAAGACAACCCCAAGGATTTAGTAAAAAATAGTTGAAGAAAGGAGAGTCAGAATGGATAAGATCAGACGAAGCAGTTATGTGCAAATGGAAAGACAAGAGAGGCGTATTGACAATTAGTAATATGCACCAAGTGGAAATGGTAGATGTGATAAATCGTAATGGAAAAAAAATCAAGGAAGCCCAGTATTATAAGGAGATTATAACAACTGTATGTTAGGCGTAAATAGATCAGATCAAATGCTTTCCTATTATTCTTGTCCTCGGAAAACACTCCGTTGGTACTAGAAAATTCGTCTACATATCTTTGAAATTCTCATCCATAATACCCACAAGGTGTATTGCAAAGTAGAAAACACGCAAACGAATTTTGAAAAGTTTAGAGCTAATGTAGTGCTGTATTTGCTTGGTGAACATATACGGAAAGAAACTCCAGTTCCAGCAGTAGAAAGTTTCCACTACTTGGAAGCAATTCTACCCATGGAAAAGAAAGGCCAACCAAACCATGATGGTTGTGTAGACGAAAGAAACTTCGTAAAGAAACTAGGTACGCTTGTGCTGCATTCCCAGAGAAATCAGTTTTGTGTGTATAAAAATGGTTCAAGGCATTCCATACAGAATAATTTGACATTCCATCGATAATTCTTTGAATAAACATGTTTTCTTTTATTTCAAATTAGCTAGAAAAGGAATGAAAATTGGTTCCAATCGTAAGCTGCAATAACAAAATATTTTTCCGTAATCTTTCTGTATCTATTTTTTTACATTCATTTTTTCACTTTACGCTCAATTTTTCTCGTTGTTATGTATTTCAATTTAGAGGAATTAAACTTTTATATGCTATTTAAACCCAAATGTAAAAAATTGCAATAAATGATAAAGAAAATATATCTTTTCTTATGCCTGATATATATATATATATATATATATATATATATATTATAATATATATATATATAATATATATATATATATATTATATATATATATATGTGTGTGGTGTTGTGTGTGTGTGTGGTGTGTGTAATTAAGGGTCTAGCAAAAAAATTGCTTCACACATACCGAAAATTTAGAAATAACAGTTAAAATAGCTAATTCTTTTAACTACAATATAACTCCACAGACAGCAATATTTATAACTCACATTGGCAAAAAGAAGAAAAAATAACGAAATCAATATATATATATATATATATATATATATATATATATATCAATAATAAAAGGGTAAAATCAATTAATTATTAATTAATTTCACCAAGTAGTGTTCAGTATGTAAAAGGACCATTCAAGGTATATTCAAAATATTACGTTATATAATTAGGGCTCAGTAAAATAATTTGCCCTAATTATATAACGTTATATATATATATATATATATCTACGGTTTAAGTAATTGAGATTCAAGTGAATTCTAATGAATTCATATGAATATGGTCCTTAACTAGGATGCATCGGAAATCTATATGGCGTTAACCATACGACAAGTGGGGTGATTACAAACAGGAAAAAAGCAACAAGAATGGATTAAAATATCGGTACAATTGTTTCGTACGAGGACATCTTTAATAAGCTACAAAAAATGCAGTAAATATAGATGGCTCGTACTCGTCAGCCGAAAAAACATCAGAGATTCCCAAACATCAAAAGGGGTAGATACAAATGAGGGTGTGAGTTTACGAGGGGCGTTCAATAAGTAATGCCCCTGACCCACTTGCAGTTGTTTGATCTAGCTAAAACTTTGCATGTGCACTTATTTATACCTCTATAGATTAGGTGGCGAACTAATTGTGGTTTCTGATTTACAGGTGTTTGAACTGAGTCAAGTGTGAAATGGAGCCTGTTGAGTGTCGAGCAGTGATCTGGTTTTTGTATTTGAAAGGACGCACACCACGGGAGACTTTTGATGAAATGAAAGTAACTTATGGTGATGATGCTCCATCATATGACCTTGTAAAACGCTGGCATTGTGAATTCAAACATAGTCGGAACTCTGTGGAAACAGCTCCCAGATCTGGTCGCCCCCTTCTGCCGTTGATGAGACGTCTGTCCGTCAAGTTGAGGCTGCCATTTCGGAAGGTCAACGCATAACTATTCGCCAAATAGCCCATAAGGTCAAGATTAGTACCGGGTCTGTGGAAACTATCATTCATGACCATTTGCATATGCAAAAGGTGTCTGCCAGATGGATTTCTAGGTTGCTCACACCTTTCCAGAAGCAAGAACGCATCGAGTGCTCGAGGATGAATTTGGAGATGTGCCAAGAAGACGAGTCAAAATTTTTCAAAAGACTGATCACACAGGATAAAACCTGGGTCCATCACTATGATCCATAGACTAAAGCCCAGTCAATGCAGTGAAAGCACCGTGACTCACCTCCTCCAAAGAAGGCAAGGGTGCAGCCCTCCGCTGACAAGGTTATGCTCACAGTCTTCTGGGACCAGGACGGAGTAGTGATGACAGATTTCCTGGCAAAGGGTACCACAATTACAGGAGCCTATTATGCTTCACTTTTGAGGAAATTAAGAGAAGCTATCAAAATCAAGATGCGGGGCAAGATCAGCAATGGCATCCTCCTCCTGCAGGACAACGCTCCGGTCCACAACTCGCGTGTCGCCAGATCAGAAGCACAGGCGTGCAGCTATGAACTCCTCCCCTTGCACCCTCTGATTTTCACCTCTTCCCAGCCATGAAGTTGATTTTGAAA
>NC_043006.1:82233603-82268603 GCF_006345805.1 Octopus sinensis | reverse complement strand
ATATATATATATATATATATATATATATAGTTAATCCAAACATGAAAACACAAGAGAAAACACAACAACGCGAGGACGTGGAACAATATAGTATTATTGGACGCTCAGGAAGGAAGGGAAGAAGGAGGATTTTACGTTTCGAGCGGAGCTCTTCGTCAGAAACATAGGAAAGGAAAGATCCAGAGAAGGGAAGACGGAGGGAAAAAAATCGCCTACGGTACATACGCGGTCACATTTTGAATGGCCGGAAGGAAATGGGTGAAGAATATATATATATATTATATATATATATATATATATATATATATATATATATATATATCTTATTATAAAAGGCAGATTTTATCTGCCTCCCTTTGTCACTTATAGAATCTACAATATAGGATTTCTTCAATTACAATTTACCTAGCATTTTTAAGAGTAGAATGCATCGGGTTTTGCCAGGTCCACTTTTTAAAATTTCAACCCCAATTAAGCAAAATTTACAGAAAACTCACATTCTGGTGTATGAGTCAAATGCTTCTCTTAGTGTGGTTTACACCACACGCAAACGCACACACACAGTGTGCAACGAATAAAATGAAAGTAATTCACTTTCTGTAGTGAGTGACTCTTTCACTCTGCCTCCCACTTCCTCTTTACACACATAGACACTTCCTCTTTACACACATATATAAATAAAATTGTCAGCTAACGTGCGTGTGTGTGAGTGTGTGTGTGTGTGTGTGTGTGCGTGTGTGTGTGTGAGGGTGCGTGTGTGTGTGTGTGTGTGCGTGTGCGTGAGTGTGTGACAGGAAAGTTTTTTAGGACGAATATAAGACCTATATCCAAGTAGCAGAAAGATCGCCCAAAAGTGTATATAGATATTTAAATGTATTTATATATCCATCTATACACAGATGTATGTATAATGTGTGTGTATATATTTCCATAGAGGTAACCTTTCACTCCATACAAAGTTTTTTAGGACGAATATAAGACCTATATCCAAGTAGCAGAAAGATCGCCTGAAAGTGTATATAGATATTTAAATGTATTTATATATTCATCTATACACAGATGTATGTATAATGTGTGTGTATATATTCCATACAGGTAACCTTTCACTCCATACAAAGTTTTTTAGGACGAATATAAGACCTATATCCAAGTAGCAGAAACATCGCCCGAAAGTGTATATAGATATTAAATGTATTTATATTTCATCTATACACAGATGTATGTATAATGTGTGTGTATATATTTCCATAGAGTAACCTTTCACTCCATACAAAGTGTTTTAGGACGAATATAAGACCTATATCCAAGTAGCAGAAAGATCGCCCAAAAGTGTATATAGATATTTAAATGTATTTATATATTCATCTATACACAGATGTATGTATAATGTGTGTGTATATATTTTCATACAGGTAACCTTTCACTCCATACAAAGTTTTTTAGGACGAATATAAGACCTATATCCAAGTAGCAGAAAGATCGCCCAAAAGTGTATATAGATATTAAATGTATTTATATATTCATCTATACACAGATGTATGTATATGGTGTGTGATATATTTCCATACAGGTAACCTTTCACTCCGCACAAAGTTTTTTAGGACGAAAATAAGATCTAAAGTTATCTCTAAGTAGCACAAAGATCGCCCAAAAGTTTATATAGATATTTAAATGTATTTATATATTCATCTATACACACATGTATGTATAATGTGTGTGTATATATTTCCATAGAGGTAACCATTCAATCCATACAAAGTTTTTTAGGACGAAAATATTTATATATAAAAGAAAGGTTGTGTGTCTGTCTACTCCGATTTAGATTCCTAACTACTCCCACATTTTGCGATGCAGTTTAGCCAAAACCGGGTATCTTATAGTCGTGATTCATGTCGAGCACTTCTGTGTATTAGCGCGCGTCTACGATGAGTCTATGATTTTACAAATAATTTACCATCATTTTTTTTCATTTTAATGCATATTTTTTTAAATAAAGGGAAGTAACTCTCAAACTTCACACCAATATGCGTGCTCATATGCGACGTAATATCACATCAGCAGCATTTCCTCACACCCTCCTTGCACTTGGCGAAGGCAAAATACCAGGGGATGAAAATGGTAATATTGCCATCGATTCCATTTGTACCATTGTTAGACGCCTTCTGATCTCAGAGATGCAGTGTTCCCAGATCTACAAGCTAATTATCAGAATATGGATGGGATTGGCAAAAAGGCTATACTGGCCCCGAGGAAAAAACTGTTCACCATATTAATGATGAAATGCTAAAACTCATTCCTGGGGAAGTCTATGTATATCAGTCTATCGATACAACTCCGGACCAGAGGACATCATCAACTATCCAATAGAGGTACTCAATTCCTTTGAGCATCCCGGACTACCACCACACTTTCTCAAACTTAAAGTTGGTGCCCCTATAATGCTCATCAGAAATTGGTTCCCCCAAAACAATGCAATGGCACACGTTTGATCGTTAAGTCCTTATCTCCCACCGTAAACTTATATCAATATTTGCCTGAATAATCATCATAATTCAGTGCAATCATTAACAGTACTTTCAAGCAATTCAGCCCCGAGCAACGCCGGGCAATTCTGCTATATATATATAATATATATATATATATATATATATATATATATATATATATATATAATATAATATATTATATATATATATATATATGTATATGTATATATATATATATATATATATATATATATACACATATATACATATGTATACATATATATATACATATATATATATATATATACACACACACATATAAATACATACATAAATATGTATATATATATATATATATATATATATATATATATATATATATATATATATACATATTTATGTATGTTATACATACAAACACACACAACACACACACACACACACACACACATATATATATATATATCTGAAGGGGTCTATATAAAATGTAGGACAACATGAAAACTGTCCAATTTTAAAAGGCTCTGTGCCAAAACGAAGGTTCTGCATTCTCACCTTGTTGAGTTTCTGTATGCAGATGATTGTGATTTGTTGGCACATTCTCAGAAAGATATGCATCATATGGCGAATGCGATTTCTGCAGCATGTGCAGCATTGGGTCTAACAATCAATCTAAAAAAACTGTTATAATGACCAGCCCGCTCCCCCCAAGATGTATGTAGAACCTTTTATAACCGTGAATGGTCAAAGCTTGAGCACTGCTGGTCTTGATGATGAAATTTCATACAAAATCAGCAGGGCTAGTAGTGCTTTTGGTAGGCTTGATAGGCGTCTGTGGAAACAACATGATATGTCTTCACAAATTAAATTTAAGGTATATAACACATGCGTCCTCCCATCTTTGTAATATGGAAGTGAGGCAGGGGTTGTTTACCGTAGGCACGTGAGGCAATTGGGACGATTTCTCAATACTGTTTGAGAAAAATTTGGGGGGTTAAACTGGAAAATAGCCATTAGTAATGAGGAGGTGCTTGAGAGGAGTGACAGTAGAAGTATAGAGTCAATGATTTTGCAAAGACGTTTGAGGTGGGGGGGACATTTGGTAAGGATGAGTGATGAGCGACTGCCCAAGCAACTATTGTAGGGTGAGCTGGAAAATGGCAGGAGACCGGCGCATAAGCCTAATCTAAGGTTTAAGGATTGCTTTAAAAATGCTCTAATAGAGACAGGAATTGCAGCTGGTAATTAGTAGATGGGAGGCACAAGACCGTGATAAATGGAGGAAGATAGTGCATGATGGTTGTTCAAAGTTTGAGAGGGAGAGAGTGAAGTATGACAGAATTAGGAAGGGGCTTAGAAGGGGGGAGGGAACCTCTGGAGAGTGAGAGAGTGTTGCTTTTTTGTGTGTGGTTTGAGGTCGGAGGTGCTTGAGTCGTGCAGGCTTGGTGAGCCATCAAAATTCTCATAGAAATCGACCCATGATAAAAAAATGATGTAGCTATTAAAATTCATAACAGAACGTGTGTAAAATGTGCCTTTCAGTTGAAGGTCTAAAAAGACATGTTAAGAGAGTGCTTATGGTGGCACCTGTTTCTCCTGCCAGCCAGCATAATTGTCTAGTACATAATAAAATGTGCAAAAGCTTGGCCGGGCTTAAAAGTCATATAAAGGCATCACGTGGCAACAATCATGAATCACTTCAGTAAGTCCTCTTGGCAAAAATACAGATTATTGGCGCTGTTAGTTGGGGCATTTGAATTATAACGTCGGATGTAATCAATTGAACCACACGCGTATTTATCGTTATGATAAAATCTGGCGTGTGATTGAGTGGATTTAATCCAGATAGTTTTGGCTGAGGAGCTACAAGTGGATTTTTTTGTAAGTAAAATTACATTTAATTCATTAATAGCGAAACAATTGTCCCAAAATAATCTGTATTTTTGTTATTTTTTATTTGCCCTGTTCGTGTGAGCTAACAATCGTACTGACTTTCATGGAAACATGTATTTTTGTGGTTGAAACCTATTGGATTAACTGGTGCTAGAGTGAGCCATATAGTGACCACTCTCTTATATTTATTTTGTAAAAATATTATAATATATTATAAAATATTATAATAATCCAGGTTTCTCGGAGCACTAGGCCACTTGGTGTAGAATAGATATACTATTAAATTAGTATCTAATTCTCTCCCCTTATTAATTAATATAATTATGCTGCATTTATTTCTAAATGCTGTATTTGTTTTCCGTGAAAATTTGGCGCGCTGTTAGTTGGGGCATTTGGATTTAACGTCGGATGTAATCAATTGAACCACACGCGTATTTATCGTTATGATAAAATCTGGCGTGTGATTGAGTGGATTTCATCCAGATAGTTTTGGCTGAGGAGCTACAAGTGGATTTTTTTGTAAGTAAAATTACATTTAATTCATTAATAGCGAAACAATTGTCCCAAATAATCTGTATTTTTGTTATTTTTTATTTGCCCTGTTCGTGTGAGCTAACAATCGTACTGACTTTCATGGGAAACATGTATTTTTGTTGTTGAAACCTATTGGATTAACTGGTGCTAGAGTGAGCCATATAGTGACCACTCTCTTATATTTATTTTGTAAAAATATTATAATATATTATAAAATTATATATAATCCAGGTTTCTCTCGAGCACTAGGCCACTTGGTGTAGAATAGATATACTATTAATTAGTATCTAATTCTCTCACCCTTATTAATTAATTATATATTATATATATATTTATATATTGATTTTTTGATTTTGATTTTGATTTTGATTTTTCCAGTTTCAGCTAATGAGCTGTGGCCATGCTGGGGCACCGCCATTTGGTTTGCTACACGATTTTATTTACCTCACGGTGCTTTTTAGCAAACGCCATCTGATGCATGAGAGAGTTCGATGCAGCTGCCCTCATCTGCACCTCCTGCCGTGAAGTTGGTTCATCCGGGACACCTGACAGGAAGAGATCCAGTCCTACTTTAAAGACATCCGCATCTACACCATGCAAGTCCCTCAGGTTCTTCGGGAGGATATTGAAGAGCTGTGGGCCTCTGAAGCCCAGGCTATCACAGTATCTTGTCCTACATCTTGATGGCAAATTTAGAGTAATTGGTACTACGCAGTGGCGCCCGGTTCTGGCATTTGTGTGACTCTCGATGCCAAAGTTTGGGACAAGTCCTTCAAGGATCTTCCAGATATATATTATGGCATATCTTTCTCGCCTACGCTCCAGGGAATAGAGCTTTAATCTCTTGAGTCTTTCCCAGTAGCTCATATGCTGCACAGAGGCTATCTTCTTCGTGTAGCTTCGTTGTATCGCCTCAAGTTCTGTGATCAACTTGACACTGGATGGTGACCATAGCTGAGAGCAATAGTCAAAGTGGCTTAGGACAAGTATCTTCCAGAGGACCATCATGGTTTATTGTTCTCTTGTTCTAAAGGTTCTAAGAATCCATCCAGCCAGCCGTCTACATTTCATTGCCAGTTTAGCAACATGTACATGAAAGTCGCGTCATCACTCATGTGAATACCCGGTCACGCACTGATTGTGCCTCTGGGATTGCAATCCTCCGGTCCAGTGTATTCATTGGGTATTGCATTCAGTTTTGCATGCTGATAGTATAAAGCTTGAAACTTTTCAGCATTGAACTGCATGCTATTCTTTTCAGCCCACTTGTATATTTCGTCCAGCTCACATTGCAGGTGCTTAGTGTCTTCAGGGTTCTGTATTGCCTGTGAAACTTTTGTATCATCTGCATAACTTGTGATCGTGGCTATTTGCGTGGCTGAGGGCATGTCTGAGAGGGCCATTATGAACAGTAGTGGTCCCAAAACAGTGCCCTGCGGAACACCGCTCACTATTTGCGTGTTAATGGAAGTGGCCACCTGACTTCTATTCTTCAGAAAGTCATGCAGCCATTCTCCCAATTTTCCAACTATGCCAAGATCACGCAGTTTGTGACATATCATTCCATGATCGACTTTATCAAAGGACTTTGCAAAGTCGAGATATGTCGAGAGAGATAGGTCTGTAGTTCTTGACCTCCGCTCTGCTACCTCCTTTATGAATAGGGCATATTTTACCTTCCTTCAGTTTTCTTGGAAGTTTGCCAGTTGCAAGGAAGCTCTGAAAGAGAGACCGCAGTGGCCTTGCTAGGACCCTCTTACATACTTTTATATATACATATATACATATATATATATTATATATATTATATATATATATATATATATATATATATAATATATATATACATATATATATATATATATATATATATATATATATATATATATATATATAATATATATATATATATATATATATATATACATACATATATATATATAATATATATATATATACACATATACATATATATACATATATGTATGTATGTATGTATGTATGTATGTATGTATGTATGTATGTATGTATGTATGTATGTATGTATAGCAAGAACAGATTTCCTTCCAGGCATATATTAAAATCTCCTTTTATGAAAGATTGTATTCGTCCTTATTTGTTTTTTATGTGTCAACGTAAGTGCTTTAAAAACCGAAGACATTCTCCACTTCATCAGATTTGCTCGGATTGACAAAAACAAACTGAAGATACATGAATTTGTTTCCTAGTTTCCTTTTGTAAAAGCACGGAGTAATATTTGATGTTACATAAAATTCAAGGTGAAAATAATAAAGGATTAAAAAGGATTTCCAAATCAGTTGTATATAGCGATATAAGAGCAGAGCAATTATCAAAAAATTAAAGAAAAGATAGATAAATAAAATTAAAGGTCCTTTCCAAGCCATAGGCTCATAAGGCCGGTTTGACGGATTCTGTGACGTATATTCCACTCTTCCTCCACTCTTGTGGTCAGTTGCAGGATTACTCATTTTCGCCAGCTAACTGAACTGGTGCAACGTGAAGAACACAATGCATCCCCCAGTTCAAGAATCGAAACCTCGAGCCTACGCGCACGAGTGCAACAGCCTAATATATATATATATATATATATATATATATATATATATATATATATCAATATCACATGTTGACATGTGTAAAAGGCCAAAATAGAAAAATATGTTTTGTTGTTGGCCCGTGTTTTACGTTTTGGTTTTGTCTTGCCACATGTTTTAAAAAGGTGTTTTTTATTGATATATTCACTAGTGTGTTGTTATTTCGTAGTATTTCGGATGCGTATTATATCATAATGAATAGACACGTTTGTAATTGCATATTTTTACTGTAAAATCTATTGAACAAGAGATCAATTGAATATAAACTTCTAATAACTGTTGGTAGAGAATGTATCGAGATTAGAATAGAGCCTTATACTTACGGTACACTTATATTCTGTTCAAAATTCGGCGGCACACCTGAACTAGAAATGTAACTAAAAGTATAGGGAAAAAAAATTATATTCAGGTTACACTGCGGCACACGTAGCATCGTCTCGTGGCACACCAGTATGCCGCGGCATAAGACATAGTAATGAGAAATTAGATACGAGATGCCGGGAAGAGTTGATTGCAAATGTGAAGAAGAATTCCCTTTCATTTCCAGCTGGATTCAGCAAAGGAAAGACTTGGGATTGTTGGCGAGAGATGAGATGTCTGTTTTCTACAGACACTCATCTTCTCTCTGCCTTTATTCTGGCTTGCATGGCAAGGGGTTAGGTATGTGTTCTCCGCATCTCTCCCAAACCTCTGCGTAGATTCTTGACAGGCATTTGCCTAAATACCAATATATATATATATTTATTTAAATTTAAGCTATTGGCTACTTGGTTTTTTTTTCCTTTAACTTTAAAAAAAAAGATCTGATACGTTTAAACTGTAATCTTGCTTATCTGTAAAATGGACAGTGAAAATATGCAAAATTACTTCTATATTTTATCATGCTTGTAATCTTGAAAAAATTCGGTTTTTCAGACAAAAGCAACAATGAAAATATGTAAAATATCTCTACATTACTTTACATATTTTTTTTTTATGATGTTGCCAAATCTCAGACTTATTTCTAATTCTGTGACAGACTTCCGTTCTGAATAAATTTCCAAGAATATAAACAAAATGTTTTGCATATTTTCACTTTTCCTCTTATAGATTTAATTTTGCAAAATAGGCATTAGATGGTCTCTTTCTTTGCCTCAAATACTCTAGCTCTAAAGATTCTTAGATATTTAGAAGCATAACCAAGTACATTAAAATATAATAAGTAAAATATGTAGGTTTGCATGTATGTATATATGTAGGTATATATGCTTCCATATGTTAATGTGCTTGTACGTTTGTATGCATGCACTCATACATGTACGTATGTTCTATTAAAAAGAATAAAATGTTTGGATCGAGACTGTTCTTTGCAGTCGAATTTTTTTCCCTTCCAATATTTCCATAATGCCTGAAGAAAAGGCTGATGATTTTGGTTTAAATAATATACTGATTGCGAATAAGTTGCTATGTTATTTAAACATTGTAGCATGTACTGCACTGCCATTGTACTGAACTGCTATTAGTAAAGGCATTGAGATCGACGTGATAGCGGCGGTAATGATTCTTGGCCATTTCTTTGAGGCGAAACACGGAGGGTGCGATGTTATAGTTAAGGCCCGTGCGCTAAATCACGAAGGGACTAAAGCCGTCCGATGGGCCTGAACGGTAGAGAGGCGACGTGGAAACAAAACCACGATCAAGTCTTTGACGGTTCAGGACGGACGTGTACTAGTCGGTTTTGTGCAGATGTGTGCGGCTTTCCAGCAGCACTTTGGGCGGCTATTTGAAGAGGGTGATGGGTCAACGACGGTAGTGATCTATACCTCGTATCTAGACGACCTACAACGGCTCTCAGTGACGGACGCGAGATTCTGCGAAAAGCCGATTACAGCCTCTGAAATACGGGAGGCGATGAGCGATTGCACAAGTCGCAAATCGCCTGGTTTGGATGGTCTGCCCTACAAATTCTATGTTTTCATGCTAGATTTTGTTGGCAGCTTCTTGGCAGGTGTCTTGGCAGAGAGGAAGTTATCTCTGAAAGGTCGGACAGAGGTGGCGAATGCCTACATTGCCTCTGCTATTATTTCTGACCGTCGTGCCATGGAAAGGACGCGTTCCAATAGTCGAGCAGTCGGTCTGCTGCTAGCTTCCTTTGCGTGGAGGCTTAGACATGCAATGGCTTTTAATGCGCAGACACGCACTCAAATTACGTCACCTGCAGCGATTTCTAGGTGAACGTATGGAGGCTCCGTTTGTGAAATACGCCTTTCCGCAGCTCGTCTCCTTGACGGAGCTGCAGTCCTGGGTAAAAGATAGGCTGAGATTGGAGCACCTGGCACTTAGAATGTCGTCAGACGTTCACTGTCCTCTATAAGTCGAGCAATAGGATCGGTGGATGTTCCACTTTAGCTATTTACAGAGGATTAGTAGCGGGGAAGTGCGACAGCGTCCTCGGGGTGATCCTAGGCGTCGACGAAGACGAACTAGCAAGTCTATTTCTTATACAGAAGAACCTCTAGGGATAATCAAGGAACCCCACTATTCAAGCTCACCCTCAATACCAAGGACGAGGTCTTTCTCCAACATTTTTCTCCTTCCCCTCTTTTTCTAGTATCATATTCTAATGTATATCGTGTATACTTTTAATTTTACCATTTCATTATATGTAAACCCGCACACTTTATGTTTGTCTTGGTATTGTCCCTCTCATCCTTCGCCCTGGTGGCAAATAAAAGAAATCCTCCTCCTCATCATCATCATCATCATCATCATCATCATCATCATCATCATCATCATCATCATCATCATTATTATTATTATTATTATTATTACAGCATTTAGCAAAAATCTTACGAGGAATGATGATTCATCAATATTCTTTATATCAAAGCGCGTACACGACACTAGAAGTTATTCTCTTTCTCTCTCTTTTTTTATTCAGGACAAACCCTTTTACGGATAATATTGCTCATTGATTTAGCAATAACGCTCTGCTACAATAAGAAAGTAATTATCGTTACGACAATTCGGGGCAGCTGCCGATCACGCTTAATGTTTTCAACTGATTTGTTTCATAATCGACATTTTTGGTCTCATCTGTTGGGTCTTAACAGTATTTTGTTGTCCCTTTCCCTCAGATTGCAAAAGCATGAATGCCATGTGCTGCAACGGTATCGTGTTCAACAGGGATTGTTATTGCTTTTGTTGTTGTAGTTGTTAAGCCTCAGACCAGTCAAGATTAATCAAACCGATAATCAAAGGCAATCCAGCCCATCCCATCCTTTATAATATGTATATATATATATATATATATATACTAGCAGTATTGCCCGGCGTTGCTTGTTTCGACCCTTTACGATTGGAATTTTTGAAAATTATTTTGCATTATGTAGCTTGTTATTCTCTTTAAGTGAACATTTTTCTGGTTGAAATACACTGAAAAATGGCGACATAGCAGTCAAAATATCGTAAAAAATAGGGATTTTCATAGAAAAAAGCACCTTTTTGATGTAAATAATTTTTGGTCTTAACATGGTCCGATTTGAATTTTATCTTCTACGGAATGAAGAGCAAGCCTTCTTCTATCATACTCTCAATTTTAGTCAACTTGCGCCGCAGGGTCTCGGAGGAGATAGTGTTAGTTGAAGGCTACCAAACCTGCCACACACAGACACTTCAGCTTTATATACATACATACATACATACATACATACATACATACATACATACACACACACACACACACACACACACACACACATATATATTATATATATTATATATATATATATATATATATATATGCATATATACATGTATGTGTATATGTATGTGTATATGTATATGCATGTATGCATATATATATATATATATTATATATATATATATATATATATATATATATATATTGCGTATTATCCGGTTTGTCTTTTCTGCTTTTAAGGTGTAGTGTGTGCTTTAATAGTGATTTAGCTTCTATTTCTAGCGGGTTGAGTGATCACGCACAGACTCTCCCGCTGGCTCGTGCAAGCAAAGTTGTATTCACAGTTGATATTCGTATAGTTCTCAAGTTTCCAAGAAACATGTCCATTCATAACCTTATGCTGGTAAGTAGATTATTTCTTTGAGTATTTGTTAAGGTCAATATGTTCGGCAGTTCATAGAATCGCTTGAAACATATTCCGAGAAACTGAATCTACTACGAAGTTTGCCCTCTCTTTGGACAAAGATCTCCACACTTTTCAGCAGTCGGTCGATGTATTTATTTTTGGCTGTTGTCGTGCAGTATGTAAAGTGTGAGTGATGTCATGTGACACTCAGAGGATATATGGACTGATCATAAACCTCTTACTCCTCCTTTTCTTCTGAGATAAAGTCTGACAATATCACTTTTCTGTGGAAGCTTCCACTTGAGAGCTTCAATAAAGAAACGGATTTCCTTTACAGGCCAGTCAAGTATCTAGAATGTTAATATCAGTACTTGCATTGATGTGTATATATATATATATAATATATATATATATATATATATATATATATATATATAATATATATATATATATATAATATATACATATGTATACACACACATATTTCATTGTAAAAGGAAATATCCAAGCCATATTAAGTACATTAATTCATGTAAGATTGTTTGGTTATTCTAACTTTACTCATTGTATCTTCATATGGTGCATTTTCGATAATACCGAAGTACTTTTAAGACTCATAATTTGGAAGAAAAAAGCTAGCTAGCTAGATAGATAGACAGACAGACAGATAGATAGATAGATAGATAGATAGATAGATAGATAGATAGATAGAGAGAGAGAGAGAGAGAGGGAGAGAGAGAGAGGGGGTGGGAGGGAGAGAGAGAGTGAGAGAGAGAGTGAGAGAGAGAGAGAGGTGGGGAGAGAATTGATGTGAATGTTTTGTATTTGGAAAGTAGTTTTTCCATTTTCTTCAATCAAGCATGAACTTTTCTTTTGGCTAAATTCCTTCTTATATCAGCCGAAAACGTTATTAAATCCAGCTATTCCTCAGCATTGTACATATTTCCAATTCGGGTCTTTAGACTGAAATTATGTCACAAGAGCGTTTGTTGTTGCTATAGACCACAGCATTTAAACCACTCGACTTTAGTACAATAAGCTTAGCGTTACTATTTAGAGAAGCAGAGAAACTGACTGTTTCATTGGAATAGCACTTCCGATATATTCATAGCATCGAAACGTTGCTATTTCGGTTACAAGTCTAAGGATGAATGAGTAAGTCTTTGTGAGTCTTTCAACGACAAAAACTTTGACAACTGATATATTTCCCGAATGTAGTGAAACCAGTGATGAAGGGTGATATTATATTGAATCAGGTATTTTTTTTAATAATAAAACTATGCTGTCATAAGGCTCCCTGACACTTTGCTTCTTATTTTATATTCTGACTTCAAATAATGCTGCTTTATTGATTTGAGAAGTGAAAGTTAACTTAATGTGATGAGAACGATCACTTTAATTAATTAAAATTATATCTGTTTCAAAACATTTTTCGAGCTTTATGGATTCGTAAGGACCGGTTTCCCGGTTTCCGTCGCGTATATATATTTACGCGCTCGACAGGATGCCGACCTGTCGCAGGATTACTCATTTTTGCCAGCTGAGTGGATTGGAGCAACTTGAAATGAAGTGTTTTTTCTAAAATCACAACGCATCGACTTATCCGGGAATTGAAACCACAATCTTACGATCATTAGCCCAGCACCCTAACCTCTAGGCCACACGCATCCATTGATGCACTAGAACGCCGATAAATTAAAGTTGTAAATAGGCAAGGCTGTTCGTTAAATATCTATACTTTTGTGCTCTCTCCATTTGATCACTCGTCAGTTACTATGGGCGTAACTTCGGTATAAGTACCGAAGTACTGGATACATTTCAAGAAAGTGTTTTTTTTATATATATATATATATATGGGAGGGGGGGTTAGGGTTAGGGGGGGAGAAAAGGGTTTCTGTTATCTTCAGAAATGTAAACAAAGCCACTTCCGGTACTTACGGTACGTATACCGAAGGATCGCCGTTACTATGTTGTCGGGCTTGGCATGGGTTTTATGAAATTGAGACAGCTTGCGTAAAGCCGTAGTGGTTCTATTCAGGTCCTCATGAAACAAGGATCGTTTTCGTAGTTCCCCGGTTTTATTAACCAACCAGAGTCCATTCATCTGCCATCTCGGTTATATAAACACAACGCAAATCGGTCTCGTAGCTTCTTTTTTATCTGACATCCACCATTCCGAACAGCTGGTCATTATAACTGTTTGAACGGAACCACCAATGGTTACAATATTCGATTCGGGATTTAGCTGGATAAAAACCCAAATTATCTCTTTTCACCAGGTTATATATGTTAATAGCTCTATTTACACGACACGCAGATTATTCAATAAACTAATACAAACGTAGTATTTCCAATAAGCGCGTTATGTAAATAGAATTTTTATTAATGTTATAAACCGAAACGTGTTGTCTGTGCATGAATTAAGATTCACAAATGTATGCTGCTTTTACTGTATGCATTGTCGACTGTTTAAAACCCCTATTCACAATCTTTTGGGAAAAAATTGATTATATAATTCTTTTGATTGTCATCTGTGTAACTGCTTTATTTTCGACAAAAATTATCCATATACGAGTGATATGTCAATAATTCATTTTATTTTATTTATTTATTCATTTATTTATTTATTGTCAAATGAGTGCTTTCGTTCTTGAAAACTGGTGGTGATCTGCGTCAGCATGACTTGTGTTATTTAGAAAAGGCAACAAAAAGAGAGTGGTGAAATTACCGTGGGGAAATGGAGTATCCAAAGTTTTGGCAGAGACCTTCGGGGTTAAAATGTCAAGATGGGTGGGGTGAAGGAAAAATAATAGAGTCTTACATTCTCTATGTTTGCGCGCCTGGCTGCAAGTGATGGGGAACGCAAGAAACCGTAAGCTCGCACACGTTGATAATTTGAAGTTAAGATCTTGCACTATTAACCAACTATCAAGCCTATTCATAAGGTTTTTCCCTAATACAGTTTTCTGGTAGCTTTAGTAAAAGTTTCCATTGTCTATGGTGTATGTTTTATTGTTGGTGTTGGTACAATATTCCTGTCTCATTATAATCAATGGTAAATAACAACAGAAACTTCTCTTTACGTCTTAAATCTTAGACCAAAACTTATTTAAGATTTCTCGATAAATGGTTCATTTTATTGACATACTTTACTTCATCTCATTCTCTTTCGCCCAACTTGTTCATAAAGGCTACTTTGTGGTTAATACAGCTTCATTGGCAGCGATATTTCTTCGTTAACGCTTTTAGTTCTGTAGGAAAAAAATTAATTTCCTCTAGAGAGTATGTAGCTTAGGACCTTACAAACGTCTCCATTCGTCTTAGTTATTTCGAGAGACATAGTTGAAGTAATGTATGATTATTGTTCACCTTACATTTTACTTTGATATCTATATGTCCGATTAATGAGGCACAAAATGTTATTGTTTTTCTCTAGTTTTGTTATTGTTAGTCATAAAATCAAGATGTGTAGTTATGAAGAACATAATGAAAAGTTCGCATTTTAATAGTATCTTTTTCATTCGCTACAGTTTATAAGTGGAGCACCACGGCTCCAGTGTAATTGTTTATGAGAAAGTTAATCGATAGTTATTTTCTTCTAGTACATACATACATACATACATACATACATACATACATACATACATACATACATACATACATACATACATACATACAAACATACATACATGTATACGCACACACACAAAGAGAAGGGAGAGAGAGAAAGAAAGAGAGAGGGGAGAGAGAGAAAGAAAGAGAAAGGAGGGAGAGAGAGAGACAGACAGACAGACAGATGTTCCTGTCGTTTTTGAAATTATTTCTAGTTTGTTGTCAATAACTTTTCCTTTTATAATAAATCTTTCGCGGTCAAGAATATCACGTGACTTCAATAAAATTCTCGAATTTGTTTTTCAAAGAGGAAAAAAAAAAAAAACAAAAAAAACGGAAGAAGTTCCTTTAATCAGCTGTCAAGTGGCCATTAGCTGTAATTTTATCGTAAAGGGGCGGTTGCCAGACGAAATTGCTTACTTAATTGACAGCTCAACCGAAATAGAGGCTCACCGAAAAGGCAACATGGTCTGTGAATGAACTGATATGTGTTGGATTCGATTCTTTTCAAGAAGTAACAGGTTACGTATCCATCCGAATGACTTATGCTGTATTGAACGCAGCTAGTTCAAGGTTGCTCCCAAGTCGTAGCATGCAGAAATTTATTCAATACTTAATATCATGTTTTCATATAGTCTCTTGCGATCTCCTCGATAACTTTTAACATGGGAGAAATGTATTATTCTCTCTCTCCCACCCCTTTCTCTCTGTCTCTCTCTCTCCTTCCCTTTCCCTTTCTCTCTCTCTCCAATAATCTGTTATGCGATACAACCCTGCCATCTCTTCAGTTATACCGTATCTTCCTAAATACCTATTTCTTTACTTCTCACAAGGGGCTAAACACAGAGAGGACAAACATGGACAGACAAACGGATTAGTTCGATTATATCGACTCCAGTGCGTAACTGGTACTTACTTAATCGACCCCGAAAGGTTGAAAGGCAAAGTCGACCTCGGCAGAATTTGAACTCAGAACATAAAGACAGACGAAATGCCACTAAGTATTTCGCCCGGCGTGCTAACGTCTCTGCCAACACGCCGCCTTTATCTTCCTAAGTAGCGACCGCAGTACACACTCCGACATGCAGTGATAAATTGCATATATATTGCATGGGATGCATCATGGCAGTATGGGCATATTGCACTCTCGCGACAGTCCAATCTATCCCCGTACGGTTGTAGAAGAATATCTGGAAAATCAGTGGAGGCACGTGGCAGGGAGACTAATCGTTTCTTCTTTCACTATTTATCATACACTGTTGGGGTTTTAAGCAGTCTCTTGTTTCTTCTTTCTGGTACGTCTTCTTGCTTCAATATTTCATTCATCGCATAACTTCAACTCAATTTCAGATGGTTAGGGTTAGGGGTCAATGGTCAATGTTTCTCAATTACCGTAAATCTTCGTGTATAATGCGCACTTTTTTCCTAAAATTTGAAGGTCAAAATTCCTAGTGCGTACTATATACGAGGTTAAAATTGAAAATTATTTTCTAAGCAATGTCTCTATTTGTTGTCCAGCAATGTTTATTCAGACGCATTTTGTGATGTCGGGCGCGAAAATACCTTAAGCTAAGCCTGAAAGCAATGAAGTCATAAAAGAATCATCCATGACTTGCAGTAAGCAACATTTATTAAACATTATAACTGTTATTACTGCTATTTCTTTATTTTCTGCAAACAAAATGCACGAAAAAGCTACACGTTTGCATTGTGTTATATATACAATAATAATAAAGGATGTTACCGTATACATTTTTACTAACCAAGGACGTTATATAGACCTCCTTGACTCAAGTTAGAGAAGGGGTGCGTATTATACACAAGGTTTAGGTTTTTCAGAGGTACAGCCCCCTAAAAATCCCCTGCGTATTATACTCAAGGGCTGACTATACTCGAGGATTTACGATACCTAAAATGTCTTAAAATCCCTTTAGTCACAAGCAGTGTCATGAAATTTCATGGTATGATCTCGGAATCATCGTTAACACGGTCAATCTGAGTAATAATTTTATTCCAAAATTCAGACAAAACCAAGAAATTTAAATCCAAAATTTGATTCAGTTGTGCATCAGCTATATATCAGTAGTTAGAATTTTATTAGTTACTAGCAGTATCGCCCGGCGTTGCTCGGGTTTGTAAGGGAAATAACTATATAAGCATTTTTAGAGAGTTACTTCCCTTATAAATTCGGGCTTTCTTAGCCATTTTTGTTTTGGTGTCTTCAAGCCATGAAGTCGTTGTTCTAAAAGAACGCTGGTTTCCTTCACAACGCATTACGACGTTGATTTCTTTACACTCCCTTCCCCACAGCTTCACGAGGGAGGGAAGGGGGAGAAGCAAACAGGTGCAGCTGTGAGCGTGGACGCCAACTCCGCCGCCATCGACACACGATGCATTTTATGCATTAAAATGGAATAAAAAATGATGTTAAATTATTTTTAAAATCGTAGACTCATCGTTGACGCGCGCTAATAGTCAGACGGGCTCGATATGAATCACGACTATAAGATACCCGAATTTGGTTAAACTGCACCGCAAAATGTGGGAGGAGTTAGGAATCTAAATCGAAGGGGACAGACACTCACACAACTAGAGTTTTATATATATAGATATTTTGCGAAATTTCGCAACGATATCAAAATATTTATGAACAGAAACTCAATAGAGTTTCAGATTCAGATTTAATTGTTATTGCAGTTCTATATTTGAGAGATGAGGAATTATGTACATTATTTACATTTGACGGATATTCGTCCTCATCTTTTTTGTTGTTAACTAAACGCTTTGGTTGATGTACTCTCCCGCCTTCATCAGGCGTCCTGGGGGAATTTCAAACCTGGGCTCTCATTCCTAAGGTATTATTCCGATGTTGTTGTTGTTGTGTTGTTGTTGTTGTTGTTGTTGTTGTTGTTGTTGTTGTTGTTGTTGTTATTATTATTATTATTATTATTATTATTATTATTATTATTATTATTATCATTATTACTATTATTCAGGTCACTGCCTGGAATCGAACTCGGAATCTTGGGGCCAGTAGCTCGCGCTCTTAACCACTACACCATTTGCCCGTGAGCATACAACAACAACAACAACAATAATAGCATCAGAAAAATACCTTAGGAATGAGAACCCAGGTTCGAAATTCCCCCAGGACACCTGATGAAGGCTGGAGAGTACATCAGCCGAAATGTTGAGTTACCAACAAAAAAGATGAGGACAAATATCCGTCAAATGTAAATAATGTAAATAATGTAACTGTTATTGGTTTGGCGTCTTTCAGTTTTTGCCACCAGGGTAGAAAAATAATGAATAAAGCTAAATTGCATCGAAGAAGGTTACCATAACGCATCGCGGTTAGCAGCAGGGACACCAACCAAATCGAAAGAATAATTATCGCAATTTACAAAAATAGCTTTGTAATGTTTCTCATTAAATCTCTGTTGAACGCCATTTTCATAACCAGCCATTCCTTCAACATTGTCATAGCACTGAAGTTTACGGTCTTCTTTCAGTATTTTGTCGTTTACAGATTATTCCAAACTTACTTCCTCTGTTTACAACAGCCATTAGTTGCAGTTGGATAAATTAAAGAGGAATATACTCTTTTATAAACACTGCCTTCTCTTTAAAATCAATATCAACATAACTATCGTTCTGTCATTCGCTTTCGATACGCTTGATCAAACATAAGGTCAAAATATTTGGCCTTATGAATGTTATATGCTAATTACGCCTTCTCCAACTGCCATCAACTGAATACATTCGTTCTCTACCAATGGAAATAAATATTATCGTCATATGACAGTGAATATATCAAACAAGAGCCGGCGGTCTTGTTCATAATTTCGGCAAACAAAACTGTTTGCTGACCCGTGCAAATATCTGTCAACCAATAATAAATCGTTATATGCATGGTGAACAGCGAGACTCAAAATGATGACTTGTGTATAATTATTCTTAATAGGTTCCAATAGATTCGCTATTGTGTATGCCACAGGAGAATAGTTTCTTTTCCTGGACGATTATATTTTCATAACACACTTGATTCATTTTTACGAGGGATTCTGGGATACCTGTGTTTCAAAATGCTGCGTCTTGTCAGTCAGAAGTAATCAGACAATGCCTGGAATAAATATATTTTTCCAAATTTATTTTTTCCGTATTACCAATATGTTGTTACATAACAGAGTCAAAGTTTGCCAACAATTTTAATTCCTTGCCCTAAAATGAAATTTCCAAAATTATTTCCCCTCTTCTTCTGTATGGAATTCCTCGGTCAATTTTGATTTTAAATTTTGACACAAGGCCAGCAATTTCGGGGCAGGGATAAGTCAAACGCATCGACACCAGTGTTTATCTGGTACTTATTTTATCTATCTCGAAAGGACGAAAAGCAAAAGTCGTCTCCAGCGGAATTCGAACTCAGAACGTAAAGACGGAACTCAGAACGTAAAGCAGTTTGCCCAGCGTCCTAACGATTCTGCCAACTCTCCGCCTTAGGTTGATCAAATATCTATAATTGAAAACTATTATCATAATTCATTAGCGTAATTTCGTATATTTTCTCATAGTTTTGTTTACTTAAATTAGAATGTTTATTTTTTTTTACTGTTTGTACTTTTCAAATAAAGGACTTAAAAAATATATAAATAATTTATTACTATGACCGGTGTCAATATTTGTGTCGTAAAACATCATGACCATACGATGCAAGATTTGACATGCTAAACATTCTATACAATAGGATAATTCTATAGAGAACATCTCGCCATTTTTTCTTTCTGATGCAATTTAAGCTTCAAGCTTAATGTTATTAATTCCGCTGTTTTCTAAAAGGATTCCTTCTTATTTCCTTACATTGAAAAGAAGCAGTATCCATGTGATTTTGCATTTCCATGGGTGCTAAGCTTTACTAGTACTTTCCAATATTAAAATCTATTTTCTTGTTCCAGTGCTGAATGACTGGCAAACAACAAAAGCAAAACGTTTTCTTCTCCCAAAGAATAAACAAGCTATAAGCGTTAAATTTCTCCATAATTCTTCTAAGCAATTTTTCATTTTTTTTAGCTTTTTTGAACCATTATCGGATATGTGGGGAGCAAACAGCACTTTACTATAACTGATAGCGTTTCAAACCCAAATTAACCCACCTTTATTCACAAGATATCTTATAACATTCTTTGTTTATTTTTTTATTGTTTTACTTGTTTCAGTCATTTGACTGTGGCCATGCTGGAGCACTGCCTTTTAGTCGAAGAAATCGACTCCTGGACTTATTCTTTGTAAGCCTGGCACTTATTCTGTCGGTCTCTTTTGCTGAGCCGCTAAACTACGGGGACGTAAACACACCGGCATCGGTTGTTAAACAGGGACAAATACAGACACAAGCACACAAATATATACACCTACACACACACACACACACACACACACACACACACACACAAATACACAGATATACGACAGGCGTCTTTCAGTTTCCATCTACCAAATCCAGTCACAAAACTTTGGTTGGCCCGAGGCTATAGTAGAAGACACTTGCCCATAGTGCCACGCAGTGGAACTGAACCCGGAACCATGTGGTTGGGAAGCAAGTTTCTTGCCACGCCTGCGCCATTCTCTTTTCCTCTTTTACTCTTTTACTTGTTTCAGTCATTGACTGCGGCCATGCTGGAGCACCGCCTTTAGTAGAGGAAATCGACCCCAGGACTTATTATTTGTAAGCCTGTTACTTATTCTATCAGTCTCTTTTTGCCGAACCGCTAAGTTACGGGGACGTAAACACACCAGCATCAGTTGTCAAGCGATGTTGGGGGATGGAAACACAGACACACAAACACACACACATATATATATATATATATATATACATATACATATATACGATGGGCTTCTTTCAGTTTCCGTCTACCAAATCTATTCACAGGGCTTTGGTCGGCCCGAGACTATAGTAGAAGACACTTGCCCAAGGTACCAAGCAGTGGGACTGAACCCGGAACCATGTGGTTTGTAAGTCTTATAACAAACTCCAAGAAATACACACGATGCGATGAAGGCTGTGAATTAAGCTTGTTTTTCAATATCTTAAGTTTTAGGATCTTCTGCCATGAAAGCGCGGGATTTAGTGCTTACGGTATTCGGCTGAAGATCGTATTGCCGCGATTTCGATTCCCGGCTGCGTGTTGTGTCCTTAAGCAATATACTTTATTTCACATTATTCCAATCCACTCAGCTGGCAAAAATGAGTTGTACCTGCTATTCAAAGTGTCAGCCTTGTCATATTCTGTGTCGCACAGAATATCCCCGAGAACTACGTCAAGGGTACGTGTATCTGTGGAATGCTCAGCTACTTGCACGTTAATTTCACGAGCAAGCTGTTCCGTTGATCCGATCAACTAGAACCCACGTCACCAAAACCGACGAAATGCTTATTTCTTCAGTTTAGTATACTCTGCGACTTTGAAAGACACTTCTCGATCATAAAGACACTTAATCACCATATTGGTCAAGTCATGGACATTAACACACACACACACACACACACACACACACACACACACACACACACACACACACACACACACACACACACACACACACACACACACACATGTACATACACATATAAACACACCTATACACACATATACGTATGTGTGTATGAATGTACGCTCTCTTCTATTTTTGATTATTTGAAATCTTGTGAGGAAGAAAGAGGTTTCTAATAAGGTTACAAAACTTCATCGCAGGAATGTATGTATGTATGTATGCATGTATGTATGTATGTATGTATGTATGTATGTATGTATGTGTGTATGTGTATGTATGTATGTATGTATGTATGTATGTATGTATGTATGTATGTATGTATGTGTGTGTATGTATGTATGTATGTATGTATGTATGTATGTATGTATGTATGTATGTATGTATGTATGTATGTATGTATGTATAAAAGGTGTTAAAACACTGGAATTTTTAATACCGATGTATGATATCGATGCTTTTGCACTAACTATATTGACAGCAGTTATTGTGAAAGAATATTTATATAATTTTAAGTACCTAATTTAATATGCCCAAATTCTTTAAAAGATGTATTTTTTAATTAAATAATCAAAACCACGAGAAAACCAAACGAAGTTATAGTAATGAATTATAATAATATTTTTTTTTTCAATTACAAATATTCCAGCAGAATTAATAAGCAGAAAAACTAAATATAAAAGAAATATTTAGAATTACATATCTTTTTAAAATTACAACTAAAAGAAAAGTGTTTTGAGGAAAAGCAGTCTGTTTAGAATAATTCATTTCACGACGCCGGTGTGACTGTGTGATTCAGAAGCGCCCTTCTCAACCGTGTGGTTTTGAGTTCAGTCTCACTGCGTGGAAACTTGATCAAGTGTCTTCTACGATAGCTCCTGAACGACCAAGGCCGTATGAGTATATTCAGTTAAAAGGAAACTGAAAAAAGTTCGTCGTTTATAAATGTACATGTATGTATTTCCCCCTCCCTTTCTCAGCCTTCATTCTTTCTGGTTTCCTTTTCTTCTACCCTACTGTCTCTCTCTCTCTCTCTCTCTCTCTCTCTCTCTCTCTCTCTCTCTCTCTCTCTCTCTCTCTCTCTCTCTCTCTCTCTCTCTCTCTCTCTCTCTCTCTCATTCTTCATTCTTTCTGGTTTCCTCTACAACCATTCCCTCCCCCTTCTCTCTTACTCCTCCTCTGTCCCGTCGTTGACCAGCGACGAGAAAACTACTGTCTTTCTGACCTCGCTTCCCTCGAGTGTAGACGGCTTTTCTGTCTCTCTCTGCCGTTCTCAACAAGCGTTCGTAATATTTTCTCTCGTTTGGCTTAACAGCCCTCATTGTCTGTGTTACTGTTATTCTCCTTGCCCTGTCTTTTACTGTTTATAATTTCTACTGTCTTCACTGTCCTGTTTTTGTTACCATTTTACACCTCCGCAAAAAAATCTCAAATTTTATTTAATTTGCTTTTAGCGGGAAGGACTGTTTCAATGAAGACGTGTCTCGCCTTGACCTTCGAAACGCGGAGTAGATGAAACAGAGGCGACTGAAGAAGGGGAATTTTCCTTGTGTTGTATGTCCTGTACTCTATTTTTTCGTTGTTTAAGAAAAATGTCCATTTCCTTGGATTTGTGCTTATGTTTTCGTTTCTCATTGTGTTCGACGTTTTTTTGGTGTCCTGTACCCATATATGCATGTATATATACATGTAGATGTAGGTACATACATATATGTATGTATATATGCATATGTTTTATTTATTAATTTGTTATGTATGTATGTATGTATGTATGTATGTATGTCTCTTCTATTTTTTTAATTATTATAAATCTTCCATGAGGAAGGAGCCGGTTTCCAACAAAGATACAAGGCTCCATCTTTGGGATGTAGTTAACACAGACAAACTCACATTTGGGACTTGAGAAAAGTCTTGCATATTTTTACTGTTCCACTCAGAGATTGCTCTTGTAATGTACGAATCAGCCGGTCGATTTTTCTTTCTGAAAATCCCAGTTTATCCAGATTCTCCTTTAGGCACTTACGAACAAAACCTCGTGTTCCAATTATTATTGGTATGAACATGAATTCATAGTCTGAATATAGAAACTGGAGGTTTCGAAGCAATTGTCCATAGATATCCTCCTTTTCTTTGATTTCCAAGGAGATATTTATATCTGCAGGGTAGCTGGCTTCTATGATGGTACATACCTTTGCCCCTCGGTCCCCCCAAAAATCAGTATCCGGCTTGTTATATTTACATTTAACAGACGTTTTGACGGAAATATTCCACCAATATTTCTTGGTGTTTATGAATGTATTCCATAATAGAGGGGTTTTCTAAGTCTATTCCAGGACAGTCTTTTTGCGGATGGTATTGTATGTATGTATGTTTTATGTGCGTGCGCGTGTGTTTGTGTATGTATGTATGTATGTATGCATGCATGCATGCATGCATGTATGTATTCTTTTATTCGTTTCAGTTATTTGACTTCGGCCATGCTGGAGCATTATTCAGTTTTATTTCAATATTACTTGCCAATAGAGAAAGGGCCGGTTTCTAACCCAGATCCAATGCTCCTTCACTGGAATTTCAGCATCAACAGGATATTTTTATATGTATGCGTGTATATGTGCAGATTTGTAAGTATTATTTCATATATATATCCTCATACACATAGTTGCATGTTTGGACATGCTTGTATATACTTGAATGATAAACTTCTGGAAAGTTTTACAGATTTTTACAGTTCCAGTGATGTATGTATGTATTATGTATAAATGTATGTATATATGTATGTATGTTTGTATGGAGGTATGTGTTTGCGTCTCCTATCCATAACATTGCATGGCAGTTGTAAACGAGTGCCACTGTTATACAAGCAGTATCCTTAGTTCTTCAATATTTCGAGAAACATGTCCAGTCATGGGAAAACTACTTGGCTTGGAAATAAGTGAAGGTTAGCGACGAGAAGGGCTCCTGCCGTGGAAACTCTATCTCCAAGAATTCCGTCTGACACATGCAAGCATGGAAAAGTGGACGTTAATACTACGATGATGATCATGATTTTGAAACATAAATGTAATGAAACAAAGAATTATTTCAGTAGAGTCTTTGATAGACCCAATCCCTGTTTTGAGTGAAATAAGCCTGCGGTCTGAAGCGCTCTTTCTGATCGAAGGCTTGTTTGTTAGAGTCACACGCTGGCGACTGACGTCAAACATTTAGTGTTATACGGACAGTGAGTTAATCATGATTTGGATGGAAAACCCGATATATATATGTATATATATATATGAAACTAGGTTTGAAAATGCAATTTTAAAAGATGTTTATTTCACTTGACCGGTTTCACTTTTTTAGAAAAAGATTGTCAAAAGTAACATGTAAAAGCTTTGTTGTGTTAGGTACTGGTTGCCACAAAGTATTACAATACATATATACATTCTTTGATAATAATAAGGCATGTTAAAAACAGTTTTTAACATGTCCTTATTATTATCAAAGAATGTATATATGTATTGTAATACTTTTGGCAACCAGTACCAACACAACAAAGCTTTCATGTTACTTTTGACGATCTTTTTCTAAAAAAGTGAAACCGGTCAAGTGAATAAACATCTTTTAAAATTGCATTTTCAAACCTACTTTCATATATAATTCCACTCGTGCGATACCTTACAACTTCACTTTGTTATATACATACATACATATATATATATATATATATATATATATATATATATATATATATATATATATATAATATATATATATGGTGTAATATATATGCATATATATATATACATATATATACATATTTATTATATAATATATATATTTGTATATATATGTAGTATATAATGTATGTATGTATATATACACACACATATATATATAATATATATATATTATAGATATATATATATATATATATATGTATATATATATGTATATATAATATATATATATTATTATATATATATATATATTATATATACATACAGACATACATACATACACACACACGCATATATGTATGTATGTATTATATGCCTATATGGGTACAGGACGTCACCAATTGTGTAAACAACATGAAATACGTAGACAAACGAATTCAATACGTAAACAACGAGAGAAAAAATGGAAAACAGGACAAGTAAACGCAGAGAAACGACCTGTCTATCTACTCCTCATTTCGTGCATTCAACGACAATATGAGTGTTCAGAGTATGCGTGTGCATACATACGCACATACATACATACATATGTATTTGCAATCGTGTAACATTTTCTCCATTTTCTTGTTTTTTTTTGTCCGTGTTGTCGTACATATTCACCCGCTTTCTTCCAAAGATTTAATGCACTTAGCTTAGATTTTTAGAGCCTACCAATTTTGAACAGTCTCTAGTGTAACAGGCCGAAACTGTAGTGATAACTGGAAGCTTGACTGATGAATAGAAAGCCACGAATCTTCTGTCCTGGTTTTCCTGTCCGTCCATGCATCGTCCATCGGTCCGTATGTTTTCATTGTCGTCTGTTACGTTCCTGTAATGTTTTTTTTTATATTTATATATACATGTAGCGGCGTACGAACACCATTTACTCAGCTTGTAAGTAAGTATATATCTATATTCTGTACGAGTTCTTTCTTTCCTCTTTTCTTTTTCTCGCTTCCCTTCTCTCATTTTCTTCGCATTCTCTTTCTTTCTACTTTTCTTTTCTTGCTCCCCCTCTCTCATACTTTTTTGGCATTCTCTTTCTTTGGTCTCTCTATTTTCTTCTGTTGTCACCCTTATACCTTCCCCCACCCCTTCTCTCTAGTTCCTCCTCTAATTCTTCAATCTCTCTGCTCCCTACTTCTCTCTGTTCCTCCCACGTGACAAGCAGGATCGTTCTCTCTTGGCTCGACCGCCCCTCGCACAACACCTTATTTTCCTGTCCCCTGACTTTCATCTATGTTTGTTGCCGCAAGGCTTCCACCTCACACGTCAGCTTAACTTGTCCTTTTAGTCGAAAGACAGCTTTTGTTATTCTTGTTCTTTGTATTTGTAATCGTGTAACATTTTCTCCGTTTTCTCTTTTTTCTTTTTGTCCGTGTTGTCGCACATATTTGCCCGCTTTCTTCCAAAAATTTAATGCCCTTAGCTTAGATTTTTGGGGCCTACCAATTTTGAACAGTCTCAAGTGTAACAGGCCGAAACTGTAGTGATAATTGGAAGCTTGACTGAAGAATAGAAATCCGAATCTTCTGTCCTGGTTTTCCTGTCCGTCCTTATAACATCCATCTGTCCATATGTTTTTATTGTCGTCCGTTACGTTCCTGTTCCGTTATCTATCTATCTATCTATCTATCTATCTATCTATCTATCTATCTATCTATCTATCTATATCTATCTATCTATCTATCTATCTATCTATCTTCTCTCCCTCTCTCTCTCTTGGTCACTGCTTCTTCTCTGATTCCTTCTCTCCCTCTCTCTCTCGGTCACTGCTTCTGTCCCGCCTTCCACCCTCCTTGGTCCCCTCTCTCTCTTACCCCCTTCTCTCTCTTACCCTCTTGCGACTTGCTGCCTCAGCCATCTGTTTCCATCGGCCGCGTGTTCAACGTGTCTTATCACCGAAAAGGTAATTATTTTTTCACGCTTGCTGATATTGTTTTTGTGTCTCTCTTTTTGTCTCAAAGCCGTAGGGCGCCTGTGTCATCCATGTTTTTAACCGTTACTGTCTCCCAAAAAAGATTTTTCGTTTCATGTTCGTCTCTGTTGCGTTGCATTCTTTCCTTCTGTGGCTGGCTGATTCAGAGCGGATCTCAGAATAAACAGCCGAAATCTGCGATGAGGGATCAGTTTCTGACTGAAGAATGAAGGCTTTGAATGACCCGTTTGTCTTTTTGTTCGTCCCTTCGTGTATTTCACGTTATTTATTTATGTAAGGTTTATTATATATATATATATATATATATATTATATATATATATATATAATATATATTATATATATATATATATATATATATATATATAGATAGATAGATAGATAGATGGATAGATAGATAGAGAGATAGATAGATAGATAGATAGATAGATAGATAGATAGATAGATAGATAGATAGATAGATAGATAGATAGATATAGATATACATACATACATATACACACACACTATACTATATTTTATTCACACGCACACAATGATTACTTTGAAGAAATCCATATCATAGGGATGTGTTTCACTTTCATCATATCTTTTACCGTTTATCAGTTTCAAGTTGTAACGGAGTACCATTAATACAAAAAGAAACACACACACGTGGCTGTGTGGTAAGTAGCTTGCTAACCAACCACATGGTTCAGGGTTCAGTCCCACTGCGTGGCATCTTGGGCAAGTGTCTTCTGCTATAGCCTCGGGCCGACCAATGCCTTGTAAGTGGATTTGGTAGACAGAAACTGAAAGAAGCCTGTCGTATATATGTATATATATATGTAGGTGTGTGTATATGTTTGTGTATCTGTGTTTGTCCCCCCCCACCATCGCTTGACAACCGATGCTGGTGTGTTTACGTCCCCGTCACTTAGCGGTTCGGCAAAAGAGACCGATAGAATAAGTACTGGGCTTACAAAGAATAAGTCCCGGGGTCGAGTTGCTCGACTAAAGGCGGTGCTCCAGCATGGCCGCAGTCAAATGACTGAAACAAGTAAAAGAGTAAAAGAGTAATATATATATATATATATATATATATATATATATATATGGTTTCTCGCAGCCATTCCCCTTCTTCTCTCCCTTTCTCTTGCTCCCCTCCCCCCTCCCGTCGTTGACCGCGACGAGACTTCCGCTGCTGTCTTTCTGGCCTGGCCCTCTCAAGGTATGGACGACAATTCTTTTTGCTCCTCTCTTCGTTCATAAAAAAATTCGCGTTCGCAATACTTTTTTTCGTTCGGCGTTAACAGCCCTTCCTATCTTGTTTTTCCTTGTCCTGTCTTTTACTGTTTAGAATTTGTACTGTCGTTACTGTCCTGTTTTTGTTACCATTTTTTACCCCTCTGCGAAAAGATCTCGGAATTTTAATTGATTTGCTTTTCGCAGGAAGGAAAGTTTCTTGTCGAAGTTACGTCTCGCTTTTATCCTTCCAAACGTAGAGTAGATGAAACCATAGCGACTGAAGAAGGGGTTTTTTCTTTGTGTTAATTGTCCTGTACTCTATTTTTGTTGTTGTTTAAAAAAATGTCCAGTTTCTTTGGTTTGTGTCTATGTTTTCGTTTCTCATTGTGTTCGACGTCCTTTTGGTGTCCTGTACTCATATATGCGTGTATATGTACATGTAGAGGTAGGTACGTACACATATGTTTATATATATGCATATGTTTTATTTTATTTATAATATAATATATATATATATATATATATATATATATATATATATATATATATATATATATATATAGTTATATATATACAATATATACATATATACATACACTCACACACACTTAGTAGGCTTTCCGTCTACCCTACCTAATCTGCTCACGACGCTTAAGTCGGTTCGAGGCTATTGTAGAAGACTAGTGCGAATGAACCCACGGCCACATTGATGCGAAAGTAGTATTAACCACACGACCAATATGATGTTTCTTTATGCAAAAGTAGCAGCTTGAATATAAAGTGAAAAATGATACTGTAATGTCATCATAACTTTACTTTATTTCAGTTTAACAACTTAGTTTCACGGATATTTTCTATTCCATTTTATTTTTTTATGATTTAGTTTTTTTTTTTTTTAAATAACAACATTTTGAGGTATTAAAGCAAAAAAACGAAAATGACGCTTGTTATAGCAACTGAGACATCCACACTAACCATGCTTTTGTGAATCTTATTTTCTGCCGGAATAATTAAAATCCTGGATTCTCCAAATGCAGAAATGTTGTTTAGAATGACCTGACTTCATTTTATGTTGCAATATAGCACAACAATAAATTAAGCAACCAATCAGATCACATTCACCAGTCACTTCCTAAATACCACCAGTACCAAGCCATCGTGGTAAGGATAAAGAAGTCTTGTACAACACGACTGTAGTGTTACATCGATGACACCTTCACAACTGAAATATATAAATATCAATGAAACCCCACCGTAATTACTATGACTATAATAATTACTACAGGCAGGGCAGTGAGCTGGCAGAATCGTTAGCAAGCCGGGCGAAATGCTTTGCGGTATTTCGTCTGCCGCTACGTTCTGAGTTCAAATTCCGCCGAGGTCGACTTTGCCTTTCATCCCTTTCAGGGTCGATTGAATAAGTACCAGGTAGCTTTGTGGTAATTAGCTGGCTTACCAACCACACGATTCGGGGTTCAGTCCCACTGCGTGAATTGTCAGTTTAGTAAATAAATAAGTTAACATAATATTATGTCTAAAAGTTGATGTACCAGCTATTGATCCCCTCCATTTTCTTATTGCTCTCTCTCTCTCAGTTATATATATATATATATATATATATATATATAATATATATTATATATATATATATATATATATATATATATATGAATGTATGTATGTATGTGTGTGTGTATAGATATATATAGGAGCAGGCGCAGGAGGTGGCTTTGTGGTAATTAGCTGGTCCCAACCACATGGTTCTGGGTTCAGTCCCACTACGTGATACCTTTGGCGAGTGACTTCTACTATTTCCTCAGGCCGACCAAAGCCTTGTGAGTGGATTTGGATTTGGTATGTTTGTGTGTCTGCGCTTGTCCCCCTCCTACCATCGCTTGACAATCGATGTTGGTGTGTTTATGTCCTCGTAACTTAGCGGTTCGGCAACCGAGACCGATAGAATAAGTACTAGGCTTACAAAGAATAAGTCCTGCGGTTGATTTGTGGGACTAAAGGTGGTGTTTCAGCATGGCTGCAATCAAATAACTGAAACAAGCAACAGAATAAACGAATATTCGCCATGATAAATCGCTAGCCACTACACATTCTTTATTTTCTCCCCCTGTTTCTTTCTGTGGAAGAGCGTAGGCTCGAAATGTTAAAAATTTTTTTCACTTCCCGAGGGTTAAGCTAATACATCTGTTTATTGTCTACACCACCTGTCTTCGTCTTTTGTTTTTTTTGTGAATTCTCCCTATATATATATATATATATATTATTTATATTAAGGTCATATATAAATATATTTATAGGGAATAATAAATTTTTCCCTTATGAGGTTTTTTGCCCTAAGTACTTGATAAATTCTTATAAAGATTTTATAGATAGATAGATAGATAGATAGATATACGCACACACACACACTCACTCACTCTCTTATATATACAGAGAGAGAGGGAGAGAGACAGATGGGAAGAGAATAATATGCAAGTACCTCGCTCGCTCCCTCACCAGCTAGACAGATTGTTCGATATATCGATAGGTCGATCGATTGATCAACAACAAGCTAGATAGATAGAGACATAGATAGACAGATAGACAGATACGCATTTCTCGAATGACCGTATTTTGACAAAAAAATTTTCTTTAATTATTCTCCACCCTCTTCCCTACACCACCCCGATTTGTCACTCCGTTGGCTCTTGATTGTGACTCAACGATCCATCTCAGATTATAAAAGCTACATGTTATATGCGCGTACACGCACACAGAACATACACAGATACACACACACACACATAAGCATAAACACATATATGTGTACGTTTGTGCGCGTGTGCGTACTATGTGAGTTGATAAAATTTTGTAACATAGCTTGGCGACATGATTTTTACAGATTTTTGTTGGTTATTCATGGGAAAATAATTTACTCTGAATTCTTAATCTATCTTAATTTGTTTTTAATGTAATAGTTTTTTTTTTGGTCTTTTTTTCCTTTTTTTTTTTTACAGAAGTAAATGTTACATGTTTGAACTACAGACGGAAAATTGATTTCCGATAAAATATATTGGAACTAGTTAAAAAATAAAAAAGACATATGTATTTGCAACATAATCAAATGCTGGATCTGGGAAACTGGTGTTTCTGGTGTTGGTAATGTTTAAGACACACACATACATGTATGTATGTATACATACATATATACACGCATACATACATACATACATACATACATACATACATACATACATACATACATACATACATACATACATGATGGCTGCCCCCTCGTTATCGAGTATGGCCACTGCACGAAGCTTAACTGTTATTGGTGCTGTGATCGAATGTGACTTATTAGCCCAGCTAAAGATCTACAATGTCTTGTACAGAATTGGCAACTAAAACCTTTACCGGTAATGGCCGGCTGTAGTTGTAACTGGGCTTCATGTACCTTTGCATGTCGTTTAAGTCCTCCTGCCGAATTACACTCTCTTCCACATGCCCGACAGATATGATTAGTATGGTGTGTTACACTACCACCAGTGGCCAGATTGTCACTCATCTGTCTCGCTTTATGACTACGAAGATGACTCTTGAGTCCAGCTTTACTTAAGCAGGGTCTTGCACATACATACAACATACATACATACATACATACATACATACATACATACATACATACATACATACATACATACACACACACGTCCACAGTACACCCACACTCTCACACGCACTCACACACACATAAATATATCATGAAAGTCGGGAAGCATCGGAGGAAAATGTAGGTTTACAGCCGTTTCGCAACTTCCTTCATGGAATATTAACTTCAGTGGGTTGAGTGTGAAAGAAGTTATACTTACACGCTTACATTAATATGCATACTCGGCATTATACAATACAGTTGTATGTTCACAAATCAATGCAAATAGAGAAAGTTAGCTCATCAGATCACCAGTAAATTATGGCGATACTTCTCTGTACTGGATTGCTAAATGGACTCTTAGCCAAGTCCGTAAAAAAGGCTTTCTGTGGGAGCCACATGATTCTCTGAACCCATACCTTATACAAGAAATTCACAGTGGCCCAGTGGCTTGGATGCTCCACTTTCGGTCCCTGGATCATGAGTTCGATTCTTGGACAGAGTTGTACGTTGTGTTCTATAGCAGTTCGGCAAAAGAGTACCGATAGAATAAGTACAAGGCTTTAAAATAAGTAATGGGGGTGTCGATTCGTTCGACTTAAAATTCTTCAAGGCGGTACTCCAGCCATGACCGCCACCTAATAACTGAAACAAGTAAAAGATGAAAAAATAAATGACACACACACACGCACACACACACACACACACCACACACACACACACACACACACACACGCACGCACGCACGCACGCACGCACGCACGCACGCACGCACGCATGATATTCATCCCGTGTTCATTGAAATGCTTGTTGTTTGTTTCCATATTCTTTTATTCTTTTATTCTTTTATTCTGTTATTCAATTATTCTGACTTCATTTATTAGATGGTGGATTTGCTAGGACAACGCCTCAAATAATGCACTTCGTTCGTTTGTATTCTTTTCTCTTGTATGTGCGTGTAATTTTTTTGTCGATTGTATAGATTCTAGTGTTTACGTGGATGATATTCATTTTATTGATTCTATTTATCGAATTGCAAAGTCACGCTTTGACGTGAAGAGGACACAGCACAGGTTTAAACCGGTGAACATAAATACATACAGACGTATGCATGTATGTACGCGTGTGCGTACAAAAGCCTTTCATCTCTCACTCTCTCTTCTTTCTCTCTCTCTCTCTCTCTCTCTCTCTCTCTTTCTGTATATACATACATATGTATGTATAAATGTATGTATGCACTATATGTGTGCATGTTTGTGCATATTCTGTTATTCTTTTATTTGATTCAGTCATTTGACTGCGGCCATGCTGGAGCACCACCTTTAGTCGACCAAATCGACCCCAGAACTTAATCTTTGTAAGCCTAATACTTATTCTATCGGTCACTTTTGCCGAACCGCTATGTTACGGGGGACGTAAAAACACCAACATCGGTTGTCAAGCGATTGTGGGACAAACACAGATACACAAATATACACACACGCACGCAAACACACACACACACGTGCGCGCGCACACACACACGTACGACGGGCTTCTTTCAGTTTCCGTCTACTAAATCCACTCACAAGGCTTTGGTCGGCCCGATATATATACATACATACTATATATATATTATATATATATATATATATATTATATATATATACAACACACAACCACAGGAACACATACACAGGCACACACAACATATGTATATGCATATATCTATGCATATATATATATATAATAATATATCTATATATATATATATATATATATATGTACACACGTGATAAGCATGTATGTGTATGTGTATGTGTGTGTGTGTGTTCGTGTGCTTTTATATATGACAGGCTTTTGGAGGTTTACGCTACCAAATTCCACTGATTCTTTTGTGAAAACATTAGTTAACTGGCAGCTTTGGTAAGAAACCACTTACCTAAGATATTGCATCATGAGTCGGACTCAGAACCACGTAGAAGCGAAGCCAACGCTTGAACTCGTAACTATACTACCGCCTATCACAAAAAAATGAACGACAAAGGCTTGTTGCCAGGAAACATTATTTAAGCACAAAATCGAATTAAGTTAATCAATCAACAAGGATGATTATTGCTGAATATTCTGGCCAACAGGACTTTAAGGAAGGTTAAAGCAAAGCAATGGAAAATAAGTTGGCTAGTATGCAAAAGCAAAAAGAGAAAAAATTAATTATACATATAGAATAAAATGTAATTTATTTCTAAATCAAGTGCGCTTACAACGGCATCTTTCATTGTCATAAAAGTTGTTGCCAAAAAGAAAACACCTTTCGTTAATGAGGAAACGAGGAAAGAATATGTGGTTGAGACTAACACGGTTTTGTTTGTTAAAAAAGAATCGCTGATACAGCAATAAAATCTATGCCATTTTAGAAGAATGCAGTTACACGTAGTTCAAAAATACTTTTCTATTTTATCTTATTTTATCTTATTTTATTTTATCTTTTACTTGTTTAAGTCATTGGATTGCAGCCACGCTGAGACGCCGCTTTGAAGGGGTTAGTTAACAGATCGGCCCAGTACTTGTTTTAAGTCTTGTACTTATCCTCTGAAACTCTTTTTGCTAAGTTACGAGGACGTAAACTCTAAATTTACTCACAATGTATTGGTAAACCTGCGGTCTTAGTAGAAGACACTCCATCAAGGTACCGCGAAATAGGATTGCATCTGAAACCAGGTGGTTGCAAAGCAAAT
>NC_043006.1:82221103-82228603 GCF_006345805.1 Octopus sinensis | reverse complement strand
AGTATACACACACACACATTCATTGCCTTTCATTTGTATGTTTGTGTATCTATATATGTGCGCGAGTGTGTCACTGTTGAAGTCGCCCGGGCAACTTATTTGTGTATATATTGGCTTAGTGGTACAGAGTATTTAAGGCGGCGATCTGGCAGAATCATTAGCACGCTGGGCGAAATGCGTAGCCGTATTTCGTCTGCCGTTACGTTCTGAGTTCAAATTCCGCCGAGGTCGACTTTGCCTTTCATCCCCTTCAGGGTCGATAAATTAAGTACCCCTTACGCACTGGAGTCGATATAATCGACTTAATCCGTTTGTCTGTCCTCTCTGTGTTTAGCCCCTTGTGGGTAGTAAAGAAATAGGTATTTCGTCTACCACTACGTTTTGAGTTCAAATTCCACCGAGGTCGACTTTGCCTTTCATCCTTTCGGGGTCGATTAAATAAGTACCAGATATAATCGACTTAATCCGTTTGTCTGTCCTTGTATGTCCTCTCTATGTTTAGCCCCTTGGATAGACAATGTAGTAAAGAAATAAGTACAGAGTGATTGGAAACTGTGAATAAGGTGCAAGTTTCGAGTACTTGTCGGTAACTTTCTTTTTCTCCTCGTCTTCTAATAGTAATTACTCAACTTTCTAGGCTCTTCTCACAGCTATCCTGTGTTAAAAAATTATACGGGTGTTTTAAAAATTTTCATTCAATAAATAGTAAATTTACTTTTTTTATGCGTCCTTTTCAAGCTTAGCCAGGCTCATAGGCCCGGTTTCCCGGTTTCTGTGGCGTGTGTGTTACCCCCAGGGACGGGACGCCAGTCCATCGCAGCGTTACTCAAGAAACAGGAAGAAAGAGTGAGAAAAAGTTGGGACGAAAGAGTACAACAGGGGTCGCTACCACCCCCTGCCTCTTCGAGCTTTAGATGTTTTCGCTCAATAAACACACACAACACCCGGTGTGGGAATCGAAACCGCGATCCTCCGACCGCGAGTGCGCTGCCCTAACCACTGGGCCATGACGCCTCCACAAATAATAAATTACGTATACATTAATAGAATAAACTGTCGGTTTTCCAAATAGCGAATGAAAACTTAAAAGAGAAAGTGAGAGACTTTGCAAATGAGAATAGAATACTCCACAGTGAAAGCAATGAATATTTAAATTTGTGAATTGGACGCAGTGAATGGCAATGAATATTTCAATTTGCGAGAAATTGGAGTTAAAAAATTCAAGAAACTTGAGAAATCAAAATTATTGGAAATTTCTTCGAACATGAATTTATAAAAATATTTCCAGACAGTCAACCAATAATAATAATTGCTTTCGTTAAGTACTTTTAGTAATTGTTACATACCTAATTAATAAGCAGTTTTCTCCATTATAGTATATATAGATTATTATTATTATTATCATCATCATCATCATCATCATCATTATTATTATTATTATTATTATTATTTTTATTATTATTATTATTATTATTATTATTATTATTATTATTATTATTATTATTATTATTATTGCTTTTGTATTCGTTGCTGCAGTTGCATGCATCTCCTTTAATATTGTCCAATATACCGTTACAAATACATTATACAGCGCACCTATGAAAAATATACACGCCGCATGTGTAGTATTTAATATGAATCAAATGAATAATCACTCACTA
Source organism: Octopus sinensis (assembly GCF_006345805.1). NCBI lineage: Eukaryota > Metazoa > Mollusca > Cephalopoda > Octopoda > Octopodidae > Octopus > Octopus sinensis. The sequence goes on along the minus strand of NC_043006.1, from coordinate 82,226,942 downwards.
CAATGGATGAACGCTTTTAAAAAAGATACAAAAGGATAATGTTTAAAACAGAACACAAATTGCATAATACCAAAGGATAATTAACGTAAGTAATATACTACAAAAACACTTAAGTCGTATACAATAATAATATTGTATGTTTTGCTAGCCTTAAAGTCTGTTGTCCTCTTTGACAATTATATATCATATGTGCATGTGTGTGAGTGTGTTTGCGTGTATGTATTCGTGCGGGCGTATGTGTGGGCGTGTGTGTGTGCGTACGTGTAAGTGTGTGTTTGCTTATGTGTGTGTGCTTGTGTGTGTGTATGTGTGTGTGTGTGTATGTGTGTGCGTGCGTGTATGTGTGTGTGTGTGAGGCGCTGTGGATATTTGTTCCAGCTTTTTGTTGATTTCAAACCTTGCTGACGTCAGCTTTTCCTTTTATACTCTACAAAACAACACATTTCTATTCAGTGTCTAAAATACAATACTTTATGTTATATTTTCTCTTATCGTCACTATTCATAGACGTTCAATAGGTAACAGCTAAGTGTCGATTTGATATAATTTTCACTAAAAAGTTTTACTAAAATACGTGCATACAGGCGGTCATGCAAGAATACATGCATAAACACACTCACACACACACACATATATATATATATACATATATATACATATACATATATACATATACATATATATATATACATACATACATACATACATACATACATACATACATACATACACACATATATATATATATATATATATATATATATAATATATATATATATATATATATATAATTATGGTTATATGATTATATGATTATCACTATGGACTCCGTGTGGGCAGTCATCTAAAAGTTTTTGTTCATCATGATGCTGACATAAGTTCCTTGTTTTTCCTGATGAGAAGGCGGCATAATGCACCCTTTATTCCTTCGGAATTGAGAATATGCAGTCTTCGAAACATATGTCGAGAATAAAGGAATTTTGTTAAATCGTCGTTCGACTCCATTCTTTCATTTATATATATATATATATATATATATATATATATATATATGTATGTATGTATGAATATATATATACCAATCGTACTTTTATATCATACACTAGCGGCGTTGCTCCGGATTAAGTAGCATAATTGGTGAGTCGCGAAATCCTCAAATCGTGATATTTCACGGTTCCTCGGTGGTAATTTTTCGCATGCAAATATATGTGGTAGCCGTCTGTTCCATATGGAAGAAACAATGGATACATCGAGGGATCACGGGATCGATGTAACTCTGCAATTCTCAAACTACCTTGTTTCAACTAAAGAACAATATCCCTGTTTCTGTAGGTTTATTTGACATTAAAATTGCAGCTTCAGCCCCTGTTGGTGTATTAAAACGCCGAGCATGTTCTCCCTTGAAACTCTTATTTTCTCGAAGTTGATGGTAAATTTGACCTTGGATTCTTAAAGATGGATTCTAACCTTGGACAGATGCATCTTTGTGACCAAAACTGGTCATAGCAAACAGAAAGTTTGTTCTCGCTGAGCCATGACAAAAAGTGTTCGCTGAATTGACTTTCCCCAGTGAACAGTTCTTGAAATAACTGAGGCAGCAGTGGAAATGGATCCAGTGTAACCATTCCATTTCCACAAAACATTCCTGGTGATTCTCCAGTAAATTTCATAGCACTACACTGACGGAGTTTGGTCATTTCTCTAATTGCAACCTTGTTACATGGGTCATTTTTGTCATACAGTAATGCAGAACCTTTAGCATTTTGAATCTCGCGTTGTCTTAAATTTTTATACCTGTTTCTATCAGCAATCAAACGCTGGTCTCTCTCTTCTTCAGATTCATTTCTCCTTGCAACTGTATGGCGAAATAAATCTTGCTCCTGTCTTTCTTGACGCTCACCGAAGGTTTCATTTGTTTGCCTCTGTCTAGAAAGTCGTTCGTCCCTTGCACCACATCTTTCAGATTGGCGAGACACTCTTTGACTTTGGTTTTGCCTAGAAAGTCGTTCTTCCCTTGCATCACAACTTTCAGATTGGCGACAAAGCTTCACCCTTTGTGCATGTGGAATATTTGATTAAGTGGACTTCCTTTTCCGTGGCATAATGGGTGTCTCAAGAAAAATTAAGAAAAAGAAAATGTTAAAAAAGAAGAGGTGTTCATTAATAACTTTTTTGCCATAACTCTAGTGATGTTTTGTCATAGATAAAATATGTAAATTTGTAGAATTTTTCTATAAACGAGAGGTAATTTTGTTGTTTTACGTTAAATAATAGAAAACCCCCGTGATAATAGAGGTTCAAGTACTAAAGTTATGGGCTTCCAAAATTTGCAATAAATTGGGGTTTAGCCCCCATTAGGATTTCTTAATATTATTGAAATTTGCTGATATTTTGGAAATAGGCATAATTTCTGTTCATTTACCTATAGTTCAAATTTCATTTAAATCAATTGCAAAAATTTTTCAGTGGGGAGCATGATCAAAATGAAATATACTTATAAAAGTAACCTGGTTAATGTAGTTTCAGAATATATATGGTTATGAGGGTCTATCTCTCAAGCCCAAGGAGGAGTTCGATAACAAACAGACAGACAGAGGTTACAACATTATATGTATAGACACATGCATACATATACATATATGTATGTATGTATGTATGTATGTATGTATGTATGTATGTATGTATGTATGTATGTATGTATGTATGTATGTTTTATATATATATATATATATATATATATATATATATATATATATATACTACAAAATTAGAGAATGAGAAAATCTACTTAATCAATAAAACATCAACTATCCGATGATACCCAATCAATACTTTAATACACCATTACATATGAGTAAAGGCATTATGCAAAATGAGATATACAGTAATAGTAAAAAGATAAAGAGATATAAGTAAAAAATTTCAAATATATATGCAATTAAATCAAAACTGACAGCTGTTTCGGCAGTGAGGGCAGTCATACCTCATTTAACCTCTAAGCCATAAAGGCAGGTATAAATGAGGCATTAACAAGGATGCCCCACGGCCTCTTCAGAGAATTAAATTAAATTTGTTATAATTGTGAAAAATATTATATAACCATATACATATAAATATAAAAATATAAAAATGTAAAATATAAAAACTTATACATCATAATGCTACACTTATATAATATAATACTCATTGGTACAATAAAGGAAGGTAAACAGAACAAAATAAAACAAAATATATATCAGTGTATATATTAATATTAATAAGTACCGATATTATACATATTTGGCTAATAGTTTTTAAAAAAAAACTAACACATAGGGAGATGAAAAATAATAATTAAAACCATGGTTCAGTTCATAAAATTCTAAAGCTATGAAAGTTAATAAAAATTACTATTAATATTAATAATAATAATAATAATAATAATAGATACAGTTAAGTTTGCACCAAGTCCATCCTTTCAAGATCGAAATAACTATCTATATATATATATATATATATATATATATATATATATATATATATATATATATACTCCATACATATATAATAAACATACATACATACATACATACATACATACACAAATGAGAGAGCAACGTCACGCACAGCATACTATTCAGGTCACCAAGAATAGCACAAACGATTATGTCAAAAGAAATATTACCTATGCATTGCATTTTGCTCTTTCTGTGGATTTCAAATAAGTCACTGATGCCGGTAAGCAACTACAATGACTTCCTTATTTATTCAGTGCATTAATTTGCTTTGTGATCGTTTTGATAACGCGTTACTAGGAATATGGGGGAAAAGAGACGTTGTCCTAAAACTTCGTGACAATATGAAGAGGGTGAGTGAGACCGAGATCATATGATCTCTATCTACTCAGTTTTCGCTTATCTATGTACATGCCAAAATGGGTTTCACTCTGAAATTTCGTTTAGTCAGAGCGTAAACAATTTCCGTCGTGCCCAGATTTTTAATCAGACTATTTGTATTTCCTATTTTCTAATAATACTCCAGCCACTTGCAACTATGTCATGATTCATTTCATTATTATGCAATTGCCATGTACATCAAAATAAATAGATGAATAAGTTAATAAATAAAGATACGTTTTTGACTCATACAGTCATCTGAGAGATAGTACCAACAAAAAAAGTCGACAGAAGAATTAAGCATACTTCGAAACAATTTTAATGATATATATGTGTGAATGATCTCAAGATCATTCACACGGGAGAATTTCTGGATGTCAGGTCTTTTTGTAACTTCCATCAAGTAATCCTGCTTAGAAAGAGGTGAGTAAAGAGTTTTCCCCAGGACAGTGTACGGCGTTCTGACAGGAATTATTGGTTAGAGTTCTCCATAAACACCTCATCAAAGTAATACCTCTCGTAGCGAGGAAGAATATCTTTGATACTGATAGATATCACCGTGATCACCGTGATCGACCAGGCCATCAGATGTTGCTACACATCGCTGGTCACAATGCGCTTCGCGCTGTTTTAGCCTTCAAATGGCGCCATCCCGCAGGCTAAGCGAGCAGGCCAACAGAAGAAAGGGCGAGAGAAAGTTGTGGCGAAAGAGCACAGCAGGGATCGCCACCACCCACTGCTAGAGCATCGTGGAGCTTTAGGTGTTTTCGCTCAATAAACACTCACAACTCCTGGTCTGGGAATCGAAACCGCGATCCTACGACCGCGAGTCCGCTGCCCTAACCACTGGGCCATTGCGCCTCCACACTGATAGATATGGCGGAAAGGAGGCTTTCCTCATGTAAATAATCTAATCTAGCCAAAAACAAAAATGCAGCCCAATCAAATACGCTCAGTTATACCAATAGAGCTCTCAGGCTTTATAAGTGACCAACTCCATATTTGATACTATCAAAAAGAACAATGGTTCATGATATATGTGGATTCCTAAATGCCTAAACTCTTTAGTAATGGAAGGCAAGGTTTATGATATCCGCGGAATATCATCTTCTTCCATCATCTTTTTCTTGTTCTTTATGAAGTTCAGGCTTTCGGCAGGCGAAGATAAAAGACTTCAAGCATAAATGCTATTTACAACTGGTTTAGTTACAGGAAAGGTGAAGGGTGCTGCTCACAGCTACCATCTTAAGCTCCGAATAGTGTGGGCGCATTGCCTCTGGAGATAGACAGGCAGAAAGCGCTGCCTGTGCTGGTGTTCAGCCAATGCTGCTGTCTAATGGCGCCAAAAGAGAAAAGACAGAACTGAATCGATTTTCCGTCTACATCGTTCCCATCGCGAGCCTCGTTGTTATCTCGCGCATGGCAAATGGATGCAGGTGAGGTATCGCTCCAGTCTCGGAGATGGCAATGGCTGCCGCGAGATGTCATCCAATATGGCGCTGGCTGTTTGTGCCGCTATAACTCCTTGCACGGATAATATGAAATATTTAGATAGATATCCAGGAAAACTGATAGAAAATAAACTAGTGAAGATGCTAACCCAATGTACAAAAGGAGTAAGTCCGAAGATGAAGAACTTCTAACCAAGATACCAACTGAGAAACGACGAGGAAGTTCAGATTGACAACAATTGGGTCATACTTTACCGATCACTGTCGCTAAACGACCTTGACTCACGCATGAATGTCGAACTCTCTCACCTATTCTATGCATTTAAATATGTGTAACATGTGCTACAAAGGATCTGTCACCGCTGTGTATGGTCTTCAAAAACAAAACACGAACAATGAAAGTACCCGAGGCCTAGATGGGAAAGTACGGGAAAGCAACAATGATTTGTTTAAACTTCTCATTTTTAAATATATATATATATATATATATATATATATATATATATATTATAT
>NC_043006.1:82201103-82216103 GCF_006345805.1 Octopus sinensis | reverse complement strand
AGTTAACCTTTGCAACTGTCGCATCCATTACCATCACAACAATCACCAGCAACATCTCTATCACATACTCATCAACTATTCACATTTGTCACTATTTCGTTGCCGTTTCTAAATTTTTATCAAAAAGTCTACTGTCATCCGTACTCGTATGTGAATGCAGTCAACAATTATTCTTTTACAAGACTACCCGTGACCCGTTAGGTCATCGGGAAAGTCTGAGTTTCCCAACAACGGAATTTTGTTTCGTAAGCTTTTTTTTTCTTTTCCAGGTTATTTCGCATGTCTTCAACAGATATGACATCGAAATCACGCGTAAACAGCGCCTTTCCCCAGAAAAGAATAGATTTTGCTGCTATTTCTTGCACGCCCTGCTACCACGTAACAGGTATTTCGGGTCCTTTATCGCAAATAGCTGCTACATGGTAGCAGGGCGTGCTAGGAATATCAGCCAAATCTTTGGAGGTGAGATACGTTGAATACACTCGAAAAATACCTATGGAAAAAAAATTAATTCACACCGAGGTTACGTACGAGTCTTTTACGAAATATTTACCGTATTTCTAAAGTTATTTTCACTTTAAAATATTTTTTAAATACGCCCCCTAAAATTTTGTAATGGTATTCACTTGAAAATAATTTTTTAAAAAAACCATTAAATTATTGTCTGTTTAAAGGAAGCTAAAATATAAATACTGTACAAACAACTTAAATTTTTGAGATCACACCCACTTAAAAATAATTCTAAATGATTAAAATATTATGTTTAACAAAAGCGAAAATAGAAATAGTTATTGTAAAAAAAACAAATCGTACTTTTTCGTTGTTAAGTCACTGTGTCTAAATGAAAAGTTAGAGTTTCTTCCCTTTCAGATGAAGTTATATTCGGAATATTTTCCCATTATGCACCGTTTTGGGTACTTATACCCCGAATATCTCAATAACTAGTGGTCCGATTTACGCGAAACTTGTTTTATTCCGTTTGTATTAACATTTCAGGGGAAACTTAATTCATAGTATTTTCCTATTATGCGCCAGTTTGGCTGTGTAACATTGCAGATAAGCAAGCAGGCAAGGTTGCTTATTTTATTAATATATCATTCAACCACGGTAGTGGTTGAATATATTCTTAAGCCCACCATTTCGTCAATCGCAGCAGCTTCCAAGCTTCACCACTACATCAATTCTCAACTAAATTGCAAACTGTTAACAGTTTTAAAGAGGACACTGCTCAGCTATACTTTGGCATAAATAGTTTGAGATTTGGTTCAGTAGAAAAGAAGTTACATAAAGATATGTGAGGTCTAAAGATGGGCAATAAGGCACCTATTCATCTTCAATTAACATAAATTTTTTTATTTTAAAATAAAAGTATACTTTTCTTAGGCTTAAATGATAGAAAAATGGATGAGGAATTCTGAATCGTTAGTCTCATAGAATAAAAATTAGTAGAAAAAAGTTATGAGGTGAAATGTCATGAAATTTATTGTCAGTGAGGAAGCATCAAGTAACGCCCCAAGCAATAATGTTAAGATAAGAATATATTTCTAAAATGAATGCTTACGTCACAGCGCGGTGAGTTAGCAGAAACGTTAACTCGCTGTAATAACTTGTCCTGTACTTTTCCAGGTTTATAATCTCAAGAATATTACTTTTCGTGCCCGCATTTTTCCATGTAATCCATGATTTTAGATTGGGTACATCTATTCTCATTTATCGCTGATTCACTCAATACTGATCCTGGATAACACGGTACACTCAACTGTGAACTGTGTTGCGCTTATCACGAATTTATCCGCGATAACACAGGTCAGCGATCAGTTAAAGATTCTGATTGAACTACGTAAATGACAAAATCAGCAGATTTACTCGAAATGCACACTGAAAAGTTGTTCGGAATGGCAACTTTCAAAAGTGGTAACGAAAAACAAGCGATGAATAGAAGAAACTTTTCTCGTACAAACTTGAGTTCAAAAGGAATTGAAGAGACTTTTAATTACATTTTTTTTTAAAAAGCGATAACATTTTTGCATCTCAAGATTCAAATGAAGAGTGAAATAGTGGGTTGACTAAAAAGTTCGCTCGAATTTTGCCTATACTAAACTTCAACACTGATAAATAGCTAACTTCACTTTTTCCCTTGAAGTATCAAGTATCTAACACTCATTAGATATTTAATACTTCAACGCAGTTCTACGTGAATTTGTGATAAGACTGGTTGTATTTTACGTGCTTGGAATCACTCTGAAAATGGAGAACGAAAGTGAATATTATCGACACCGTATACTCTTTTTAAACGGTAAATTGCTTCGTGTTTGAAAGTCGTATCTTAATTTCGCTTTAAAAAAATTAACGGACTTTTTGGCCAATCCAACACAAATGTTATGACAAATTTGTAGAACTTCTTGACATGTTATCGGTAAGTTTATGAAGAAAAGGAAAAGCGGTGTTGCAAACAAACAACTATTGAAGAGTTTGAATTTCTGAAGAAAAGAAAATTACCAAATCTGCTGAAAACACGACCGACAAAAATTTATTGTGATTATTAATTAAAGTTAATTAAAGATTTAACAAAACATAATGTTTACTTTTATTTTTCACGATATTTTGTTGTTTAAATTTGAGTATAAAGATGTTAACTGTAATTCGTATATAATTTCATTGGCTTCTTTCTTCCATCTTTCAATTGTATTTCTATTTAAAACCACATTTCTTCAGTTTTCCTTTAATTTATAATTGCTTGTCTTTTTATATATATTTTTTTCATTTTTCATGTGTAGTAAATGGTTCAAAAAGGAAAACTACATTTCTTCGTGATCGTAATTTGAACTCCTTCCAATGAATTTTTACTTCCCGATTTTCCGATTAAATTAATTAATATCAGCTGATACGTTGCCTTCAGTAGCTGACGCGTCTTTTCAGCAGCAACCACACAAAAGTTAAATCTTGTGAACGCAAGTTCAAAGAACTATCACGAAGAAATGTTTTCCTTTTAGGAGAGAATCGCTACTAAATTTCCATAATTAATTTCACGGTCACTTTGGATAATTCATATCTAGCGGCAACATCATTAACTAACACACAAGTCACTGTGTGAAAGGGTTTTTTTTTCTCGCCCTTTTCAAGCCTAGCCAAGCTCATGGGCCCTGTTTCCCCCAGCTGGACGGGACGCCAGGCCATCGCAGCGTTACTCAAGAAACAGGAAGAGAGAGTGAGAAAAAGTTGTGGCGAAAGAGTACAACAGGGGTCACCATCACCCCCTGCCGGAGCCTCGTGGAGCTTTTTTAAGTGTTTTCGCTCAATAAACACACACAACGCCCGGTCCGGGAACCGAAACCGCGATCTCCCAACCGCGAGTCCGCTGCTCTAACCACTGGGCCACTGCGCCTCCACAAAACGATAAACGTCGACCAGGTTCATGGGCCCGGTTTCCGGTTTCTGTGTTCCTCCAAGCTGGACGGGACGCCAGTCCACCGCAGCGTTACTGAAAGAGTATTACTTTTACATTAAAAACTATTGTAGCCAACATCAATGGTAGCCTTTGCAGGCACTTCCAGGAAACAGTCATACCCACAGACACTGGTGTGGATTAGGAAATTGTAATTTACCGTATTTTAACGTGTATAAGGAATCCGTTTTTGTCAAAAATTAGGTTTAAAAAATATGGGCGTTTCTCATACATGGATAATATTATAATCCCTTACAAAACCTTTTTTCTAAATTTTAAGCCCCCAAAATTAGGAGGTTCCTTATACATGTTAAAATACGGTACTTTCCTGCAAAATTTTAAAGTTTCTTAAAGCCTCCAGACAACCACCACTCAGACCTCAGTCAAAGAAAATTATCCTTAATAAGAATGTTGCGTAATTTAGACCTACTGCAGCTATGCAATGGCACAAGATTAATGGCTAAGAAGCTTATGCTACATGTCATAAGGACTAACATTCTTCTCAGTTGGTGGGTTGAAGAAAAGGATGCAATTAATACCAGAATTCCACTCAGAATTCCAGCAGATATGCTCTTTTGAATTACAAGACTTCAATTTTCAGCATCCCGAAGCGTTGCTGTGTCAATCAATTAATCCCAACGATAAATATTGACAGTTATTGGACTTCATCTTGAAGAATGCTGCGTTGTTCATGGCTAATTTTATGTCAAGTTCTCAAGAATTGGAAATCTCCATAATTTCTCTATTTATGAACCTGATGGTAACAACTAAAAACAAGAAATATTATAATTCTTGAGTTTATATGATATTAGATCTGTACCCTATCATAGCCATTGAGCTATTTTCCAGAGACATGTCTACCAAGATGTAATATTTTGCTACACTGGAACTGATAAATAAGACTGAGGTTACTCTCTTATATGCATTTACGAGATGTAACCGATAGTGATATAACTGGGTAAAGTTTGGCCAGCTTTGCTTTTTCCCTTCAATCTATGCTGTTAGTCCTCGATACACGCATGAACGAACAGTTCATCATTTCGGAAACTCAAAGCTTTTCATTGCTTTCGCAAAGAATGAAAAGAAATTCATGAAATGATCTTTCCAAATCAAACATACATTCACAGCTTTGCACTCACAATCAATATTTTCCATTTAAAACCGGACAAAATGGCGGATTTGATTATTTATTTATTGCCCTATGTTTGGACCGGTCTGGTGTCATGTGTATACCATAGAAAGGCAAAAATGAACTTTCAATATATTGATTTGGTTAACAAATAAAATTCATTCCAATCTAATTGATTCTATCGTATCAGTAAAACACTCAGACTCTAACGGAAAGAAAGAGCGCTTCAAAATTTTAAGACTCAGTTCAGGGTCTTATGGAAGACAACAAATGCACCTAACGGTCTCCAGTGCCATTTATGGTAACCTTCCAGAATGTTCAAGAAATCCCAAAGGTTGTGATAGGGTACAGTTCTAATATCATGTAAAGAGGGAGCTCATGGCAAGTCTTCATATAATTCCTTTATTGCTGCATATATTGCTCCTGGTCAGTTCCGATATTTTGATGCTTGGGTTATAGAAAGTGTCTATGGTCCTCTCATTTTATGAAAAAAAGATTTTATTTTCTGCACTCTAGTTTCTTATTTATCAGATAATTTTAACCTCTAAATCTTTCGAAAATAAGGATAAAATATCATGTTCAACAATAGCTTCAAATGAAATATATACGATTGTTTTCGCTTTCAATTAATCTTACATTCTTATTTAATATCCTTCTATTAGATAAATATAATTTACACAATAAAATTACGAAATATACTATTAATATTGGTTTCAAAATTTGACACAAGGCCAGCAATTTTAAAGCATTGGTTTAGTACAGGGTTTCTCTATCATTATTTATCGACGGACCCCTTTGAATACTGTTTTATTCTAGTGGAACCCCATAGTCATAGCAACTAATTTTATTGAAATTTCTTTCAAAATTCCTATTTTGTTTTCCACACATTAACTTGTGTAGGTTGAACAATGTAAAATGTTAAAGAAAGAAATCTAGCTATTTCTTGCAAAACATACCAATAAATACATCTAAAACAAAATTTTTTCAGGGGCCCTTAAAATACTATTGTGGACCCTCAAATTACTATTTTGTTGCATGGACCCCCAAAAATCTTATATGGACTCTCAGGGGCCATATAAACCCCGGTTGAGAACCAACTGGGTTAGTCGATTACATTGACCCCAGTGTTTCACTGGTACTTACTTTATCGACTCGAAAAGATAAAAGGCAAAGTTGATCCCAGCGGCATTTGAACTCAGAACGTAAAGTTGGACGAAATGCTGCTAAGCAGTTTACTCGTGTGCCAACGATTCTGCCCGCTCGCTGCTTTAAATATACAATTAATATTGGTTTCAAATTTTGGCACAAGGCCAGTATTTTCGGAGAAGTGGGTGAGCCGATTACACTGCCCCACCCCCAGCACATAACAAGTACATATTTCATCGACCTCGAAAGGATAAAAGGTGAAGTCGGCCTCAACTGAATTTGAACTCAGAACGTAAAAACGGATGAAATGCAGCTAAGTATTTTTCCTGGCGTATTAACGATTCTGATGTCTCGTCACCTTAAATACAATTAGCATTGAATGTCTGTGTATATAAGGTGGCTGGCGCAATATTTACCAGGGTACCCGATATCATTTAAGCAAACAATGCAACCAAATGACAGAAGACATAATTCTCTATATCAAGTGACCAGTAACAGCCGTGTATGTGTGCTTGGCGCAACAGGAAGTTGTCTAACAAACATATCAGCTAAATCAGCTAGCTGCATCTGGCTTTTTTTTTTGTGAGATTAATGGCAACACTGCTACACATTTCACGTATGTTACCAGGAGACCCGCCTTAAGTATTCATGCCTGTTCAGTATCGACATCGGACTTACTTGGCAAGTGACTTGAATTAGGTTTGTGTGTCGAAAGTGAAATAATGATCTCAAGGAAGTGTTTTGATATCCAATCAAAGCACACACACACACACACACACACACTCTCTCTCTCTCACACACTCACACACACACACACACACACACACACACACACACACACACACTCTCTCTCTCTCTCTCTCTCTCACACACTCACTCACACACACACACACACACACACACACACACTCTCTCTCTCTCTCTCTCACACACACTCACACACACACACACACACACACACACACACACACATACATACACACACACACACGTCGCTACATTCACTTTTGTTTTATTTCTTAATAATGTTGTAATACTATAGAGCTTCAAAAGTATTAGCATCGTGACAAGCTGGCCGTATCGTTATACAATACATTGCAGTATTTCTGTTAGCTTTTAAACGCTCTGAGTTCAAACTACGTCGGGACCAATTTTGCCTTATATCCTTTTGTGTAATATCATTTTAAGTCATTGGTACGCTGGACAGTTGCTCGGAAGCCTTACAGGTCTAGAGGCCCAATTTAGATCTACGAATGCTGCGATCTGCTGACACTAGATAAGTACTATAGGGCCTTGTGCAATGGTTTGCCCAGAGGTCTATAATACTGCTAAGATGGCCTTGCTTTTGAGGTTGATAAAATAAAGCTCCAGTCAAGTACAAGGGTCGATTGCCGTGACTTTGTCTTTTGTTGTTTCGAGGTCGATAAAGTAAAGTACCAGTCAAGTATTGGTACCGATAAAATCGGAGGTAGCGTCTAATCCCTTCCACTCAAAACTACTGGCTTTGTGTCTAAATGAGAAACAATTATTAAACACGGTTTGAACAGCAATTTTTTAAAATAATTTCCACGTAACTAAACCCTTTTAAACTTCGTATACTGGTAGAATGTGTTTATAAAACATCTTTTTCTCTTGGCTTTATTGAGAAAATTCTATGGTTTGTAGGATATTTGTTGTTTTTTTCTTCAATTTCTGCAATTTCAACCAATCAATGACGTCTAATTGAGGTGAAAACATTCGGTGCCGTATGAATATGTCCCTCGTTTAAAAAACAGATTGGGTTTATTTACATTTCTGAAGAAAAAGATCCCCTTCCCCCCACCCCTAACCCTAACCCTAAAACAGATTGAAATGCAATAGATCGATACTAGGGTCATAATTATGGGTGACAATTTCATATGATACCGCTAGAAAAAACTGCCGTTCAGACCGAAAAGATCCCAATTATTTCTTTTTCAAAACCACCATAAATGCTAACTCACTTTAAAACTTCAGCTAGTATGCAGTAAGGAAAACAACTTATCTAACTAACCGCACTTGTCGCTTTCTATTTTATTTATTTTTTAATACAGTCTACTGTTTTAACTCTTGCCAAAGAAAACTTCTCTCACCAGCAGTCGTCTCATATTCTAGTCGTTATATTTAAATGCTACTAGTCAGTCTGCCACTTAAATTAGAGATTTTCTTTCCTTCTTTCCAGCCATTTTGTTGTTGAGCGTGTTAACTGCGTCCTACTCTGTTATTAAATACTGTTTTTACGTCTTATGTTTGTTTCCTTCTATTTTTACGCTGAGAGTATAACGATGGTCTTGAACAATATTACCCTTCTCTTCCCCAGACTTCTGCTAATAATCTGGAAATAAGCTGAGAGATAGTTTCTTTTGGAACTCCCATGCTATCAATGTTTTCTTTCTTCTGCTATGCACACCGAACATTAACCTGCTTTCATATCGCCCAGTTCTTCCTGCCATGCCGCTCCAGTTGAGGAAACCTCATCATCTGAAATGCAAACCAAAAATGTATTAACGAGGGCGTCCCAGTCTATGCGGTCGTTCGTAGCTATCAAGGGAGTCTCCTATAATCGGTGATTTTCCCCTTCTCCCAAATAGGGCTCTGCAAGGTAGCAGCGCAATTATGTTTTGAGATGTGGCTTGGTGAACTGCAAAAATAATCGCTTTAAATTTTGAAGGGAGGAGGTTAGTCGATTATATCGACTTCAGTACTTGATTGATACTTTATTTTATCGACCCGAAAGGATGAAAGGAATAGTTGATCGCGGTGGGATTTGAACTCAAGACGTAAATAACCTAAAGAAATTCCGCTAAGCATTTGCCCAGCTCGCTAACGTTTCTGCCAGTACACAGGCTAATAAATAAAAACAACCCGCGGTATTCACTCTGACGCGATAAATACTTCACCACTTTGCTGGCATGTAAGCTGGAAATATAATAAAATCATGTTTAAAAAAAATATTTAAAATTCTAAATATAAAATCTTGACAACTATATTTCATTTATTTCATATTATATTGCTTAATTATATTTATTGGCTAAAATATATAATATCGTTTTTAACACATTTCAAAACATTTTTGTGCAAAGTGTGCCCCAATTTTTTTATTTGCTTTAAAGTATTCCGCGAATATAAAAATGGTGTTGGAACCACTGTTCCTTGCAGTCTTCGTAAACAAACGAATGAATCTTTATAAGTGGACACTTTGAGCTCATAAGGGAACCTTTCTCTATGACCAGTCGAAGCCAACGACTGTGTAATCACTCGATTTATTTTGCTAGAAATAGTTGTTGAATTTCTGTCAAGTCTCACTAGCAGGGTGGCATTTTCCTTTTTCATTTTTCTGGTATTAGCAATCCACCCGCATGTGGTTGTCTTTACGAGTCTACCCAGGTATCCAGTTCGATATCCAGCAGTGCTTTTTCTAACGGCAGCAATCCACGAGTCATGGTTTCTTCTCCTCGTCCATCCAGCGGTTTGTCTTTCTGCCTACGTGTCTTTAAAGACACTGCCGTTTGTCGCCTTCAACCCATTAAATTGCTTCAAGTTTCATTTTCATCCTTCTCTTTGAGGGTTACTTGGATGCTTTTTCTAGAAGATCGAAAGTCGAACGATTAAATAGAATCTCCCTTCATTAGTTCTAGAATTGATTACAGGGTCTTACTTTGGTCACGAGATTTATTGGTGTAATACACTGGGAGAGTCAATTGAAGTATCTACGCCAGTGCTACTCAAAGTGGTGGTCCGCGGACCGCTGACGGTCCGCGAGCCATCAGCTGCCGGTACGCAGCGAGTTTCCAGAAAAGAAAGAAACATAAAATGCTTATGTAATACTGTATTCTTTGTTTACAGAATAAATATAAGACAAAAAAATTGTCAACTTTTATTATATTCATTATATATATTGTTTCCAGTATAGATTAATATTACTAAGAAATATTACCGATCTCTGGCACATTGGGAAAAAAAAAACTGCCGGTACGCCATATCAGAAAGTTTGAGAAGCACTGATCTACGCAATATCCAAGTGTTCCAAGCAGCGATGAAAGACGGAGCAATCTAGGAAGTATCTGAGCCCCGAAATATTGTAATAAAAAGGGCTAAGAGCATTGTCTTCATCTTTAGAAAAGTCTCTTTATCTTATGTATTCAAATCTCGTCAGTGTCAAAGATGAGAATTAAATACATAACATAAAGAGACAGTTCGGTGCACTAGTGCTTCAGTCATCTCCATTGTTCTACAAATCCACATTATTATTATTGTTGTTATGCTGTGGCTGATAAGGCGGTGAGCTGGCAGAATCGTTAGCACGTCGAGCAAAATGTTTAGCGGTATTTTTCCCGTCTTTACGTTTTGAGTTCAAATTCCATCGAGGTCGACTTTGCCTTTCATCCTTTAGGGGTCAATAAATGAAGTACCAGTTGAGTACTGGGGTCGATGAGATCGACTGTCTCCCTCCCCACAAAATCCAGGCCTTGTGCTTATAGTAGAAAAGATTATTATGCTGTGGCTAGTGATTCTCAGTATGCACCGAGTCTACAAAATCTGCAGGTATGAAATGGTATTACCCTTTTTTCACCGCTCTTCTTTTTAGCAGAGTTACAATCCTGAGTCGAGCATAGATCAAAATTAGGCACTTGACATTCAGAATGTTGCTGGGCGCTGACAGTCATTTATATAGATTGTGAAGCGTCAACCTTTGTATACTGTATAACATTCTATAAAAGCTTTGTGACCAGCATGAGCAATTACAGTATCAAGAGACGTCGATACAGATAATTAGGCAGCTATCCCAAGGTTTATGGACAGCTTCCTTGTAGCACAACTGGGAAGGCACCTTTCGGGTATCCTGATAAATGATTATCTCCAAGTCAAGGGTGATACCCTCCTAGTTTTTTTCTTTTCTTGTTTCTCATCTTCCTTATATACTCGCACAAAGAACTGGCAATATAAATGCACGTAGTTAGGGAAGCAGGAGTTCTTAACAACCACAGCTCACTGTATTTAGATGTGGTAGAGACGTAGGTTTCTGAGATGCACTCGCTCCTCATCATTCAAATTAATTATGAAATTTATGCCTTGTTCGACTGGTTTAGATCGAATAGCATAACAGTGCTGTTTTGGAAAGGTCTGGATCTATAGTTAAATACAAACTCCCTAAACCCGAATTGATAAATTGGTGGTACTGAATGTGAACAGTGGGGCGGGTGGTGCCTTCAAATTAGTGGAAGCGTACAGTCCTGTAGGAGCTGGGAAATCGGATTTCTTTAGATCTAGACATGTTCGTTGAAATATCTCGCTCACTAGGTAGGGATGGTGGGCGATTGGAATAGAATCATAAACGCACACAGGGAATGTGTACTCAAGCGTTTCCAGTTATTTGACATGTATAATCTGGAGTTCTGTAATGCACCAATATGAATTTAGACAAGTCGTAGCGGCTCATCTCAGTTTGAATTTTGTCAAGTTACCGATAGTTTCTGTCATTGTTGGCTGATAAGTATAGCGTAAGCAGTTCGGAGATTCGGGTGGTTGGCTACACTGACCATAAACTCGTGATCTGAACTGTTAATTTAACAGATAGGGGTCCGGTTACTGGGAGATGAAAGCGTCATTTCCAGCTCGAAAATTTTGGGGAATCGCGTTAATATACTAATTAAACAGGAATTAATAGATGTCATCAATAACAGACTGTATGTCTCGCTAAATAAGCATGTTAGTTTTAGCAAAGTAGCGACATAGAAAGATGGAGTAGAGGAGGAGCTAGCAAATTGATTAGAGGAGGTGGGCAGGAAAGTACCGTGAACGACAAGATACAGACGAAAATTCTCTTGACAATATTTCTTTGAAGCTAAATGTAAATTATTCCTTGTTGGTTCAAGAGAGGATACACTGAAACACAAGAGTACAGAAGCTGTTCGATGGACTTGGTTGTGGAGCGCAGCGTGACAACAGAAGCACATTTCGATGTCTGATAGACTACACTGATGCGTACTGTCTGGTTCTAAGCGCGTATCAATGGTTTCCCAGCAGCACTTTGCTGAACTTATTGCGAGGAGCGACAAACTTAAGCCGGCGATCAACGATGATGTCCGTTTCGACTGTCTGCCACAAATCAGAGACACAGCATACCGAAAGATAATTTCAGCCGTCGGAGTGGCGGACCTGTTCAGCCGCTGTGCAAGAGACAAACTGCCAAAACTTGATGGTCTACTCTACAACCTATATTATCACATGCCATATTTAGTCGCTTGTCCTGGCAGCTGTAAACCGGTGATGTTACTTAGAAAGGATCCGATTAAGGGGCTTGTAATAAACAGCGTCAGCTCCTTAACATTGTTAAACGTAGACTTGGGCAAATGTGCTCGCCAAGATGTTGGTACTAGCCGTCAGATGCAGACGGATATGCACAAATTTGTGCGAACCGCAGCGAGTCTCGTCATCGTAACCTTCATGCGATGCTTAGTAAAAGAAATTGGGAATAGATCTGGTGAGGCTCAGATCAATTTGAATCAATCAAAAGTTTACAACCATCGGAACTTGTCAACTGTCCTTAGAACAGTCAGTTTTAGTCCCATCTTCAGAGACTAGATCGTTGTAAAGTATAGTGGAATTTTTTTAGGGTAGCCGTTTTTTGCATCACGCACTTAGTCCATTAAAGATGCCTCATCTCCCTTTTCCTGTAAATTTTGATACTGGTACCATTATAGCAAAGGTTTACATCTCATTTGAAACGCACTGTCTACACACGCAGATGTCAGGGTGTCAGACTCGTTAGAATTTGGAGTATCAATAGATTATGTGGGCGCACATTATCCGGAGCAAGTTGGTCATGCCCCTCTTAACAATGAGCAAAATAACACAGTGCAAAAAAAAAATGTATGAAGAAAAGTAATTTAATTGTACAGTGAAATATCAATATTAGACATGAACAAAAAGAAAATATTTTTAACAACCAAAAATGCCAATTTGTATGTCTCAAGTGGACACGTAAACAGCAACATTGATAAATTCGTACACTGTTCAGTAAATGAAAGCAATAGCATTGCATAATAGCAGCACTATCGCTAGCGTACAAAACAGCGCAGAATATTCGAATATGAATCATTTCCAAAAGAAAGAGGCAATAAGGAAACAAAGTGCTTCGCCGAAACGAGCAAAAAGGGGGAAAAATAAGACAGTCGCTTAAAAAAAAGCCAACGGACGGGACTTCACTTGCAAACACACACACACACACACACACACACACACACACACACACAAAATCAGCTAAAAAGTTTAAAAGTTGTGTCAAATGTAGAAGAAATCGTCTCCGTCGTTTTCACTAGTTTATTCATTTGAGTCTCAGTACTTGGGGCAGAGAAATACAAGAGTAGCAGTAAAAGGTATAAATAACGACGTTGACCCCTGTCTTCTTGTCATCTTTGTATCGCAGTATGATCAGTGTAGGAATGGTTTTATTATTACCCACAAGGGGCGAACATAGAGGGGACAATACAACCTGATTTGGGGTCAGATTATCGGATGGGATTACACAAAAGGTGAATTTAAAAATTTACAAAAATGACAAAATAGCAAAAAATCGAATGAAGAACAGACCGGAAGACATTACGGATGGAGTGGGAGCGGGTTTATCTCGGACCCCACGAGCCCGCCTCCCCACTGATACTTTGGTTTCGTCTAGTTTTACATTTATGTGGTATCATCCACTCGCAACTTTCGTGCTACATCTTTCCATCGTTCTTCGTACACTCTCTTAGTCAGGCATTTTCTCTCCAGCCCTATCTTCCTTTTCAGGTGAAAGATGAAGTAATTCATCAAACCAGAGCCGGAGATGAACTCGTCTTCCATATCACCTCTTTCGCAATTGCTACTACAACGAGAAAACAATTTTTACCTTCTTTCGCGAGGAAATCTGGTGGGTCAATTTTTATAATAGACTCAGTCGACAGCTGTACTCTTCGTGTGCTTGACAACAGCTGTTCGGCATAAACCCACACCTCAGACACGACCGAACAATGAACAATAGCGTGCGGGACGGTTTCCCTATCCCGCCTGCATCTTGGACATATCGGACTGTCTTGGCCACCGTGCCTTGCGAGTTTATCCCGAACAGGTAGAGCTCCTCTGTAGCATTGCCATGCCAGAGACTTCTGGAAGTTGTCCAGTGTCTTCGGCTCGAACGTACGTCGGAACAGACTGGCCAGCTGATTATCGTCGAGACCTAGGGTTTCCCCCAAGGTATCTTCACATTCCGCCTCTACCAACCCTCTATAGAAGAATGAGGTGGAACCCCCACCGCAGGCGTTGCCCGAGCGACGGAATAGCAGGAGAGCCTTGCGACACTCCGTGTACCATGTGCCCAGTTTCGATCTACGATTCAGCCAGGTTTCCCATCCACCGAAACTAGTGAACTTGGGAAACATCGGTTTTGCTAGCGGAGACCACACCCGTTAACCTTCCAGGTAGAGCCACAGATGTCTTAACCTCAGCGCATGTCTACGCATCATCAGCCAAGGAATCCCTAGCCCACCCTTTAACGGTTGTTGACAGCAAGTAGAGCGTTTCACAAGTGGTTTCCCGCCCTTCCACAAGAAGTAGAAGAGCTGTCTTTCCAACTTGATCATCCACAAATCAGGGCAAGGAACGACGGAAAGGCGGTAGGTGATAACCGATGCGATAAACACATTGGCTACCTCCGCCCTCCCTTTCAGGGATAGCCACTGCCAAGACCAGGTCTTGGTTACTGCAGCCACCCTGCTCGATACCTCGCCCCAATTCTTCTCTATTTGGAGGTCTGGACCGAACCAAACCCCTAGCAACTTAATCGGACCCTCCGTCCAACGTCCCACGACGCTGTCAGGAGGCATCGACTTGCCTCTCCAGGTGCCGAGTTGCAAGCCGACTGACTTTTCACGATTAACTTTTGCTCCTGCCACCGTCTCGTAAGCCTCTATGGCCTCGCCTACCCTCTGTAGGTGATCCATTTCGGTTACGATGATGGTGATGTCATCTGCGTACGCTGACACCAATTTTCCACAACCTGGCTGTCTCGGAATGCCGCTCAGTTTTCGCAGTAATGGCTCAAGAGCCACCACGTACAAAAGCGGGAAGAGCGGACACCCTTGACGAACCGAGCGCTTGATGTTGAACGGCTTCGACAAGAAGCCGTTCACCCGAACTGCCGAGTCGATGTTGTCGTAAATTTGGATAATCCACCTGAGGAAGCCAAGGCCCAGCCCGAACTGTGCCAGGGCAGATACCAGGT
>NC_043006.1:82186103-82198603 GCF_006345805.1 Octopus sinensis | reverse complement strand
TCGTATACTGGTAGAATGTGTTTATAAAACATCTTTTTCTCTTGGCTTTATTGAGAATTTTCTCAGGTTTGTAAGATATTTGTTGGTTTTTTTTCTTCAATTTCTGCAATTTCAACCAATCAATGACGTGTATTGAGGTAAAAAACATTCTGTACCGTATGAATATGTCCCTCGTTTAAGAAACAGATTGGGTTTATTTACATTTCTGAAGAAAAAAAAGATCCCCTTCCCCCCACCCCTAACCCTAACTAAACCTAAATTTAAAATAGATTGAAATGCAATAGATCGATACTAGGGTCATAATTATGGGTGACAATTTCATATGATACCGCTAGAAAAAACTGCCGTTCAAACCGAAAAGATCCTCGCCTACTAATACCGAAAGATTGCCTAAATGATCAGTCAAGTACTGGGTCGTTATAATCGATTAATCCCTCCTTAGAATTCGTTGCCTCATGTGTCTATGCTAGAAACGATTTCTTTAGTTATGTCCCCTTTACGTTCTGAGTCTAAATCACTGAGTTTAACTTAAATGTTTTTCATTTGTTCGAGATCGATAAAATAAGTACTAGTAATGTACTCATATCGATTTGATGACTATGCTCTTCTTTCTATAAATAACTGTGGTCGTATGTCACGTGTCAGAGTTCGTAGAACAGCGAACAAAAAAAAATAGTACTAAGAAGATTGCAGTTGTTATTTTCTAGTTAATCGAATCGTTTAAACTCCCGCCGCAGTTAAATTTTCCATCCTTCTAGAGTCAATAAAATAACTAGTAACAAAAGTTTTGTGGCTATATTACAAATGAATACTAGTTGAATCGACAGTGGAATGGAAGCACTCCGTCGATTACGACGACGAGGGTTCCGGTTGATCCGAATCAACGGAACAGCCTGCTCGTGAAATTAACGTGTAAGTGGCTGAGCACTCCACAGACACGTGTACCCTTAACGTAGTCCTCGGGGATATTCAGCGTGACACAGAGAGTGACAAGGCCGGCCCTTTGAAATACAGGTACAACAGAAACAGGAAGTAAGAGTGAGAGAAAGTTGTGGTGAAAAAGTACAGCAGGGATCACCACCATCCCCTGCCGGAGCCACGTGGAGCTTTAGGTGTTTTCGCTCAATAAACACTCACAACGCCTGGTCTGGGAATCGAAACCGCGATCCTATGACCGCAAGTCCGCTGCCCTAACCACTGGGCCATTGCGCCTCCACATTAAATCGACAGTAACTGACCACACGGTGGATTTTCAGAATAGCTTAATTAATTAATTGATTAATAAATTAATAAATTTATTTATTTATATTCCCATGTTTCCTTCCCACAGCGGGAATTACGATTCTGAAAGTTTTTTGTTTTTTTTTTCAAAATGTCCAATGGTTTAAAAATGCTTTTACCGCCCCTACCTAATTCCTTGCACTTTTCCATCCTCACGAAGGAGTGAAAGCTATCCCGAAACTATGATGACCATTCTTGCATTTCTGAAATAAATATATAATGCAAGCATGGCTGCGTGATAAGAAATTTGCTTCCCAACCGCATGGTTCCGGGTTCAGTCCCACTGTGTGTCACCTACCAGAGCCTTATGAGTGGATTTGGTAGACGGAAACTGAAAGAAGCCTGTCGTATATATATGCATGTACATAGATATGTGTGTCTTTGTCCCCCCTCCCATCACCGCTTGACAACCGGTGTTAGTGCGTCTGCACTAGTAACTTAGCAGTTTGGTTAAAATGACTGATAGAATAATTGCTATGTTTTAAAAAATAAGTCCTGCC
Organism: Octopus sinensis; assembly: GCF_006345805.1. Classification (NCBI taxonomy): domain Eukaryota; kingdom Metazoa; phylum Mollusca; class Cephalopoda; order Octopoda; family Octopodidae; genus Octopus; species Octopus sinensis. Next base: position 82,196,822 of record NC_043006.1, on the reverse strand, counting down.
GTCGATTAGCTTAACTAAAACTTTTCAGTGCGATGCTCCAGCATGGCTGCAGCTAAATGACTGGAACAAGTAAAAGAATAAGACAATATAACAATAAATGAAAATAATAAATGAAAATAATAAAATAATAATAAATAATAAAAAAGTTGTGACCCTGGGACAAAGTAAAAAAAACCAACTCCACCCCGCTAGTAAAATACAATTAAAGACTAACTTTTTTAAACGAGTCACGGAAGTTTCCCTCCTGAAACGATTCGATTGACTAGAAACAACAACTGCCATCTTCCTAGTTTCATAAACGGAAGGACACATTAAACAGTGTGATCCTAGAAACATTACTGTCTGTAAACAAAATCAGGGTTGTCATGGTCGGAAAGCCTTTGATCATAAGTCTGCTCAATCAAGGTTATAAAATCTGACACTAATAAACATTAACTTTATTTTTGTTTCCTTTTTTATCTATCAGGCATTACTTCTCCCACTATGACCACAGTCGTACATTATTCCCGCCTGTTTAGTATCGTAACTATTATATCCTTTCTTTCATTTATATCTATCTATCTATCTATCTATTTGTCTGTCATCGTTTACTACCTTCAATATATTTGCTTGTCAGTGCGTGTGCGTACATCATAGGAACCCCCTACCGTTTTCTTAAAGTACCTAGCACTTGCAGGTACCTTCGATGCGACTCCGTCTGCTACTTTCCATTATTTTCGCGACACGCCTCTTCTCGCCAAATAAGTTTGTTGTCGGTTGTTTGTTGGGATCTCTTCTTTCTTCACTCACACGCAAGCACATATTCGCGCGCACACACAAACACACACATGTAACCCCCCACACAAACACACACACACGTATAGATATAGACACACACACACACCTGTCTTCTTTTTACCTTCTTTCACTTCTCAAATTTTTCACAAGTACGAGCGCGCGCGCATGCAGACCCAAACACACACACACACATTTACACACACCCATCCACATATATACATTAAGTACATGCGTATAATATTTATACATAAACAAAAATATCTACAATATACATGTGTGTGTGTATATCTTTCGTTCTCTCTCTATACACACATCTATACAGTGAGGTATGTGTATATACATAAAGTACATGCATATATATATCTATATAAACAAAAAATATCTACAATATACATGTGTGCGTGTATATCTCTCGTTCTCTTTATACACACACATATCTCTATAGTGAGGTGTGTGTATATACATATCGTATCTGTTCCGCAAGTCTTAACGCCTTCGTTCCTGCCTCACTCTTTCATTTATCTCCCTCTCTCGTACTCTTTACTATCGTTTCTCCTCATCCTTCTGCTTTTTTTTTTATTATCTCTCTCTCTATCTCCCTGACTGTCTTTCTCCTTCTCCTTCTCCGCGGTTCTCCTACTCCTCCTCCTCTACCTCCTCCTCCATCGTATAACAACGCTTAAAATCCACGCTCTCTCAAGTTGTTGAGCTTCGCGCAGTATTTTGTCGTGGTGTTGGCATGGCTCCTCCGTATGGCACGGATACCGCTTCAGGCTATTGGGGGACAGTTACCTCGACAATCGATTGGTGTGAAGAGAATTATGTCGTAACTGAGTACATTGCAGAATTCTGTAAGTAATCATTAATTTATAAACCCGGAGCTAACGTACCACCTACCTCTATTACCACTAACAACAAAACAAAACGAGCAACTACGATTGATCGACACCCTCCTTCATCATGATTTAATATTAATAATAATAATATATATATATACATATTATTTTTTTTTTTTGTATAAAAAGCTTGACATATTTTCTTGTGGTTCGAAGATGTTGTGAGGGTGATGAAGTAGACGAAGCAAGTGGCATGTTGTGTTCTTGCATTTCACGAAAAATATTCGCCACATACCTGAAGCGAAATTGGCTCCGAGTGTCGGACTCCTCTTGCCGGAAGTTTGTCTCTCACCGTGTTCATTAACGATAAAAATAAATAATAACGATGTTGTTGATGTTGTGATGGAGGTGAGGGTTTATTAGTAATGATAATCGTTATAATTTCTTAATTAGTCACGAAGACTCGGATGTTATATTGCGGAAACGGGAGTAGATAGTTATGAAGTTCATGTTTTGTGTTTTTCCCTTAAAAGTAGGTAGCGACCTGGAGGGAAGTTAAACGGATCTGGTTGCAAGGCAAGCAAGAAAACTACCTGCTGAGTACTTACGGCACCCGCCTTCCTTAGTGATTCTAAACGATAATGGTGGGAGTTTTAATAGTAATGGTAAATGGTTATGATGATAATAAAAATTCCACAATAATTCAGTCCAGATCTCAGGAGGAGGTTGGAAGCTGAAGTAATGGTTATTTTATTGTTACATATCGAGTGCAGCAAACAAATGTTGAAATGTCCGGTTTCATCCATTCATTTTTCAGCAGACACCAACTAATTGAGGGAGCCTTAACGTAGTTACTCAACTGCTAGGAATAGCAGCCAAATCTTTTCCGGACGCATTGGACATTTCCCAAAATAAACATCGGACGGAATAGTTCTCTCTGATCATGTTTGCTTATTCAAGGCTGACCCGACGTCCAAGTATCTGATAAATGCATATATAAGACCAGTGTATTCCTGGTTTCTCTCTCGTGGTTCTGTGTTAATTTTATTTGGATACTATGCATTCTTATGTATAAATGTGTGTATTTATGTATACACATATGTACGAATTTCTGCATGTATGTGTATTAGATATTTATCCAGTAATTTCTGCAAACAAACTGATATGTCAGTCAATGTTTAGTATTTTCGCGGTTCGTGTCAAATCCTTACGTAGTGTGTATGTGTGGGTCCTTCCGTCTGCGTGTGTGACATTCGTATGTAAACAAACAAAACAGGTTGACAATAGAGATTTACTCTAATTCCATCCAAGAATCCGCGTGGAATCATCGTAGTATTTTTCAGTTTTATTAACACTATTAGAATTATTATTACCATTATTGCAATAAACAAAATAAACATTTGATATGCCATTGTAAATAAGTAGATATACGTTCACATATTTGTATGCAAGCGAATTCATATGCACAGAATTGTTGTAAATATAAACCAAGTGCTTCCCCATTTTATATCGTATAGTTGATTACATGACTGGATGCTATTTATATTACTAAATATAGGTAGATATCATGCATTTTGAATACGTTAGCAAATAACAAAACAAATACAACGGTCACAACCCAGATGCTTGGTGACAAGCAGTAACATTTCATGAATAAATATATAATGTTTGAGGATCATGGAATGCTGTGATGTCTCTTGTTGATCCCATCAGATACCTCTCTCTAAGCAACATCGTAATTCACTGCTGGTTTCGTATCAGTTTCATTCATCCTCCCATCTTTCGTTACTTTCTTCGTTCATGGGCATTTCCATAGTCAGTGTCTTTTATTCTCTCACTCTTAAAGCAATCTATCTATCTATCTATCTATCTATCTATCTATCTATCTATCTATCTATCTATATCTATCTATCTATCTATCTATCTATCTATCTATTTAGATAGATAAATAGATTTTTGTACGCGTGTGTATGCGTGTGTGAGGGTGGTTGTTTGTGTATGTGTGTGTGAGAGTAGGTGTTTGTGTATGCGTGTGTGTGTAACTGTGTGCATGCGTCTGTGGGTTGCTGTGTGTGTGTATGCATTTGAGTAGATGGTTGTGTGTATGCGTACGTGCGTGGGTGGTTGTGTATGTCTGAACGTAGGTGGCTGATTGTGTGAGTGTGTGTGAGAGTGGTTGAATGTGTTTATAGGCGGGTGACAGTGTATCCATGTGTTTGTGTTTGGGGGTGTTGCACTGGCGGCTGTGTGTGTGTATTTATGTATACGTGGTCTGTGTGGTATAATATTTTTACATTAGTTTCGCAATTATGCACGTGGTTCCGGGTTCGATCCCATGACACAGTACATAAACAAGCTCCTTTTCCTCTATTGCTTCGAGTTCACCAATAATACCTTGTGGATTGAATTTAGCAGACGGAAACTATGCTGAAGCATGTATGTTTGTGTCTCTCTGTATTCACGCTTACACCGATTTAACTCTCAGTATTGTTGTTTATGTTGTATCACTGTGTATCGTAACTTAGCTGTTTTAAAAACTGAATTCGATAAGACAAGCAAGTTTGACTGTAACGCGTAAAAGCGCTTCTCCAGTTTGACCACAACCCAATAATTTTTATACGAGTAGATTACACACACACACACATATGTATGTGTGTGTGTATATATGTATGTGTGTGTGTGTGTGTGTATATATGTATATATATGTGTGTGTGTGTATATATATGTATATATATGTGTGTGTGTATATATATGTATATATATATGTGTGTGTGTATATATGTATATATATGTGTGTGTGTGTATATATGTATATATATGTGTGTGTGTGTATATATGTATATATATGTGTGTGTGTGTATATATATGTATATATATGTGTGTGTGTGTATATATGTATATGTGTGTGTGTGTGTATGTATATATATAAATCCTTAAATCCTTAAAAATGTTTCAGCCCGAAAGCTGCAGTCATGCTGGGGCACCTCCGTTGATTGTGCTACACTAGTATGTGAAACCCCCTCTGATACGTGGCACTTGGTCAACAAGGGAGTTCGACGCCGCTAACCGCATCTGTGTTTCCTGCCGAGAGGTAGGTTCATCTGGAACCTCTGACAAGAAGAGATCAAGTTTTGTTTTAAAGAAATCCACATCCACACCATGCAGGTCTCTCAGGCATTTAGGAAGGATATTGAAGAACTGTGGTCCCCTGAAACCCAAGCTGTTGCAGTATCTGGTCCTGTATTTTGATGGTGATGTTGGGATCTTTGTCACCATGCAGTGGCGCCCTGTTCTGCTGTTGCGGTAACTTTCAATGCCAAAATTTAGGATAAGGCCCTCCAGGATTTTCCAGATGTATATCACTGCATATCTTTCCTGCCTTCGCTCCAGGGAGAAGAGTTTTAATACTTTCAGTCTTTCCCAGTAGCTGATATGTTGCATTGAGACGATCTGCTTAGTGTAGCTTCCTTAGATTGCTTCGAGTTCTGCTGTTAACTTTATATTGTGTGGTGACCATAGTTGGGAGCAGTAGTCCAAGCGGCTGAGGATGAATGTTTTCTAAAGGACCATCAGTGTCTCCTTCTCTCTTGTTCTGAAAGTTCGGAGGATCTATCCAGCTAGCTGTCTGCATTTTATTACCAAATTGGCAATATGCACTTGAAAAGATGTATCATTGCTCATGTCAGTGCCCCGGGCCAGTGTATCCGGTCTGCATGTCGTTCAGCTTTGTGTGCCAGTAGCACAGGGCTTGGAACTTCCCTGCATTAAACTGCATGTTGTTGTCCTCAGCTCACCTGTATATTGTATCCAACTCCCATTGCAGATGTGCAATATTTCCAGAGTTTTGTTTTGTCTGAGAGACTTTTGTGTCATCTGTATAGCTAGCAAGGGTGGTCATCTTAGCAACTGAGGGCATGTCTGAAAGGGCCACTATGAACAGCAGTAGCCCTACTTGTTATTTGTGTTTCCTTGGAGGTGGCTCCATTGGCCACCACTGCCTGCCTTCTATATATATATATATAGTTATCTTTCAGAGAATGTATATCAAAGCTGAAAATTTTTTCAACAATTTCCATTGTTTTTTTTTTTTATTTCTTTATTTGTTTCAGCAGAATCGCTTATGTTTATTTTTTTGTGTGTATGTATAACACATACATACACAAATATACTTACATGCACATAAACCCATAAACATACACATAAATGCATAAACATAAGTGATTCCTTTCCTGAAAGATAACCATATATATATATATATATATAAATATAAACTCAACTCTCTCTTAGTACACAACTGAAACTCCAAGAAAATTTGCTAATTTGTGTTAAAGAATTATCATTAAAGAAAGTTTCTACTATATCTAAAATGCATCCTTGCTTTTCAGTGTAGAGTTACAGCATTTAAATAGATCTTTAGATTTAATAAAACTTATTCTTTTACTTAAATTATATTTCTGTTTCTTCCTGATTCTCTTATTTCTACTTTTAGCTGAATATAAATGATAAAACTGATGTATATATATATATATATAGTTTTGCTCCAGTACACTCAGCTGTAGAAATGTGTTGAAACGTCACTGGTACCAAGCTGTGTTGTTGGATAACATTGGCGACATGGAGAGGGGGAGGCTGATATGCATAGGTGACTTCTGGTCTTCCATAAACAACCTTACCCAGACTTGTGCCTTGGAGGGTAACTTTCTTGGTGCAATCCCATAGTCTTTCACAGGTGCAATCCCATGGTCTTTCATGACCGAAGAGGGTCTTTTATCTCTATATATAAGGTTTTAAAGAGTTTTGCTTGGTGCTATAATAATTTAACCCTTTAGCAATCAGATTTCTTTGTCAAATGTATTGCTTATTTATTTACATTATTTTGAATTAATCTTGCATTATCTCTTAGCTTTGAGATTTGAATGATGTGAATGTTATTTTTTGAATGACATTGTAGGTTAGGTGTGAGAGGCTGGATCTGGCTTGTTTGGACTTAAAATAAATAGCATATTTTGGCTGCTTAAGGCCAGTTTAAATGCTGAAGGGGTAAAAAGTGATGGTTAGATATCTGGAAAGTTTGTTTATCTAGCAACCCTCCAATCCAGGTAGGAGTGAGTGTTCTGTATATGTGGGGTGCTGAAAAGATGCTTGCTTTAAGGGGGTAGTAAAAGGCAGGTTGGAGGTCCTACCTTCTGAGTTCAGCGCTCACTATTTCTTCTCATGTCCTTTCACTTCTGCAAGTACCTTGCACTTGGATCATTCAGCCCTTATTTACTAAACTCTTCTCCTTCATATGCATCATGTCTGAACCTATGTGATCTCTTGTACCCAGTTTTTCCTTTCCTCATTTCCTCCTAGCCGTCACACCAGTGTATCCTCCAAGCTGTGTGTTTGTGTGTGCTCCTGTTTTACAGCTAATACATGAGCAACAAAACAAGTACACCCCTATTTTTCTAGATGAAGATACTGGGGCAGCTGTGTGGTAAGAAGCTTACTTTACAACCACATGGTGCTGAGTTCAGTTCACTGCATTGCACCTTGAGCAAGTGTCTTCTACTATAGCCTCGAGTTGACCAAATATATATATATATATATATACACACACATATATATATGTGTGTTTGTGTGTACATCTGTATGTGTATATATATGTGTGTACATATATATATATATATATATATATATATATATATACACACACACACATCGAGCGTGACCGTTACCTGTGTCACCTTACTGGCATTTGTGCTGTGACACATGAAAAAACATTCGAGTGAGGTTGTTGCCAGTGCCACTGGACTGGCTCCTGTGCAGGTGGCATATAAAAAGCACCATTTGAGTGTGGCCGCTGCCAGTACCGCCTGATTGGCCCACATGCCGGTGGCACGTAAAATCACCCACTACACTCATGGAGTGGTTGGCGTAAGAAAGGGCATCCAGCTGTAGAAATTCTGCCAGATCAGATTGGAGTCTGGTGCAGCCATCTGGTTCGCCAGACCTCAGTCAAATCGTCCAACCCATGCTAGCATGGAAAGTGGATGTTAAACGATGATGATGATGACACACACATACATACATTCATACATACATATATACATACATATATATGTATGTATGTATATATACATATATATATGAATTTGGTGTCTCTTTAATTTCTTTTCTCGAGTGTCTTCTTTTGCTCTAGTAGCAAGCACTTCAAGATAATACTGCAATGTCAGTCTTTGGGGATGACACCTCCTTATACTACATGATTGGTTAAGCAGGCAACTAGCATGTAACCTACTTTACCTGAGATTTTTTACAGTGTCTTATAGCTGTCTTTGCCTGGTTAAGCTGCTTTTCCTGGCCTCATGTCACTAATAGTGCTTTTGATCATATAGTACATAGTTGTCAGTTTCAATAACTGGTCTGTTCCTTGGGTTTACATGGAGTAGCCCCTCTCTCTCTTACACCTCCCTAGTCAACAACACTATGTAATAACATTTCTATTTATTTTTTCTTCTCCATATCAGTTAAAGCAAGTGCAATGCTGTCATTATGTATACACTTCTCACCAGTGTCAGCTTAACCAACACCAACATACTTCTTTGCTGTTTAAAACAACCGTACATCTCAGATCCTTATGTCACACAATATTAGCAAATCTCTAGCTTGCAATTTCCCTATTTGCTAAGTATACTAGATATCCCACATCATGTTTAGCTATCCGATATTGTTCCTTGCCACCCATTTTCTTTCATTCGTTTCAGGCCAGTCTTTTAGCTTTTTAAGTACTGTTTACTATTCTGCCAACCTGTCACCTTCTGCCTGGCTGAATCATTGCCCCATCCATAGATCTGATGTGTGACTCACACTATTTTGTCTGTTAGAAACTCCCAACTGTTTTAAATGTTATAAGATCATGCCTACGCATCATTCTTGTCATACACACCACATAGTGCATCTTTGAACCTACATTTGGCCAGTGGTATTTCAGCATTGATATTTTCTTTTCCCAAATTCTCTTGTATTTCTGTCTTGGTTCTTATTGTGATATCATGAGTTGACACAACTATCAGTTTGTTCCATTTCCAGGTGAATATGACATCTTTCTTGCTCATTCAACCTGATTAGTAGACAAATAAATGGCTTACAACATAGGCCAAGTGATGCTGTGAAACTAGGTGATGAATTGTAGGCCATAGTGGGATTTGAACTTAGAATGCAAAGAACTGGAACAAATACCACAAAACAAATCGTCTCATGATCTTCCAGTTCCTCTATTTTACTAACCTAGATTGCTATTTTTTTTATTGATCTCAGAAGGATGAAAAGGAAAGTTAACCTCAACAGGATTTGAACTCAGAACACAGTGAGAACAAATACCAGATAGCATTGTACCTGATTCCCTAACAATTCTGCCAAATTGTTACAAAGATAGGAGGAGGGCATAGAGAGAAACTTAACATGATAGGTGAGAGACACCTATATCTAAACAGTATACGTCCCAGCCTTCTTCACAACCATCATTTTTATGTCAGTTTTGCTATGCTTCCATGGATGGAATGGGTTTTCTCCAGCAGAGCATGTTGCCATTCATTGCTGTCCTTTGTGCTTTTCTTCATAAGGTTCAGCTTCTTGAGAACAGTCTTCAACAGTTTGTTCCATGTCTTTCTAATTCTCCCACTTCTACATTTTCCCCTCTGCTTCAAGTGCTCAGCAATTCTTTATGCAATTCATATCTGCTATGTGTATCACATAACTGTGCAGTCCTCTCTCTATTGCACATTATATTTGGTTCCAAATTTATCCAGCTTTTCTCTTGCCTCATTAGTGCTCTGTCATTCATGTTCATTAATATCGCATACCCAGCAGTTCATGTTTACCTCATTTCTTTTCAGTCATCACATACCCTCCTTGTTCAAAGCTCATATCTTGCTATCTATCATGCAACATTGCATTTTGTACACAAGCATCTTATACTTTTTCGTTTACAATGCAAAGTACTTTGTTGCTAGCAGTTCTCTGAACTTTTACCACCTTGTTGTTACTATGGCTACCATGATTCCTTTGCTCGTTAGATTGTCTAGGGAACAAAAGCAATTAATTACATTTTGGTAACTTTCCTGGTATTTTAATGAGTATATTTTACATGCACTCTTAGCACTGACTGAATTCAAATAAAGTATTCCCCAAAAGGGCTTTAATGCATTCCCAGAGTAAATAGAACATAGAAGGAAATACTGCTAAAATCGTGAAGCATGTTATGTAATAACAGGCTAATCAGATATGAGATAATAATTCAAAGTAAATGACTCTGAAAAGGGCTTTTGTGCATTCCCAAAGAATATTACCCTCAGGGGTGCTAGTGTTGGTATATTCACGAATAAGTGGATCTATTGTTTAGGAAAAAAATACTATTTACTTATTTAAGGGTTGTACTGAATAAATTGCGAAAATAACTCCAACAGTTCAAATACTAAGAAATAAGCATACTCAATTTCATTTTTACTAAATAATTTAGGAAAATGAATGGGTTATTTCCCTTGGTTATATATAAGGATCCCTTCCAGTGACGAATGGTTGGTTTTTAGAACTAAATATATTAGATATATATAAGGATCCCTTTTCAACAATCTGAGTATGCCATGAGGTTTCCAGATATGAGTTCTATTCACATGTGGTGTGGTATGGTGGTGTGTGGTGTGGTGGTGTTGGGGTGTGAGGGAGGCGAGAGTGGAGGAAGTAAGGGTGAGGTGTAAGCGATGGGGGGGATGGGATGTGTAGGGATGGTGGGGTAACGAGGGAGGTGGTGACGATAAAGGGAGAAAGTGGGTAGGAGTGAAGAGTGGAAGTAGGTGTCAGAGCAAGAGAGGAGAGGTGGATGGGAGGAAGTAGGTGTAAGAGGAAGAGAGGAGAGAGAAGGAGGGTTAGATGAAGAGGGGAGGAGATTTGAGCCCATGTGGTGCAAAAGTGTGAAGAGAGAAGATCAATCCCTGTTCATGGTGAAGATGGGAGTCCAGATAGCCCCTGTGCAAGGACAATCTCAACATATACATGCACATATATAATTATATATTTACATCTCTTTATATATGTTATGTATGTGTATATATATATATATAATATA
>NC_043006.1:82111103-82183603 GCF_006345805.1 Octopus sinensis | reverse complement strand
AAAGGCTTCTTTTAGTTTCCGTCTATCAAATCCACTCACAAGTCTTTGGTCAGCCCAAGGTGCCACACAGTGGGATTGAATCTGGAACCATATGTGGTTGCAAAGCAAGCTTCTTACCACATAGCCATTCCTGCACCTATATATATATATATATATAGGTTTAAATGCTAGCTTTTATAAGTTTCATTCCTCTGAAAATACAATGGTTGACAAGCTTTTATATAGTGTACCATGTATTTTTCAGAGGTGGTGCTCCAGCTTGGCCACAGTCAAATGACTGAAACAAATAAAAGAATATATATACATGTAATTGTTCACATTTAAATCCTAGAACAGCACCCTATAACCCTATTTGTGTGGGTGGGTGGGTGCTCAATACTTCAATGAATGAATTTCACATGTTCCACTTTTTTTTAAACTTTGCTCTCAGAAACGTTATCAGAATATAGCTTACTTATGTATTTTTTCTCTCTTTATACAGATAATATATTTTCATTAGTGAAAGTAATATACACTTATTTAAAATACAATAGTACTACACCATCTCTCCATATTCAGAAGAATATTTTTAATGAAATTATATGTAATTTGAAAAAAAAAATAAATAATAAATAATGCACACTTTATATAATTCAATTAAAAATGTGTACAGTTTCTTTAGTTTATGTAACAGGTAAAAAGAAATATGTAACAGTATCATGTAAATAGTTATTCTACTGGTTATGTTACATTTTTATTTTTATAAAAAATAGTCTGAAAGAATCTCTAATTGTTGCTTCAAGCTACAATTTGAAATGTAACCTTCATGCATTTTCAAAATCTGGCTTGTTTTCTAAAAGTTGCTCTAAATTAATTTCACTTAAGTGTTTTGCTTTTAGATAAGATCTTTGTTGTTTATACCCATTCTACAGTACAGATACCTCTTTTTCATTGCCTGAACTGTGAATTCCTTACTGTCTTCATAGATGACTTTTGAAGTTACTAGCTTGCAATAAATTCTGGATATCATCTGATCCTTTTCTTGAAATCTCACTTCTTTGTACAACATTATGCAAAATGCTTTGGTGAGTAGGGTTGGACATGCATTTTACTCTGGAGTTTCTTAAGGTTATTTAGGTGAGGGGCTCATTATTAGCTTATAATAAATTCAGAATATCATCTGATCAACCTTTTCAAATCTCATTTCCTGTGCTATTTTTGCTAGGGTATTGTTGATTAGTGGAGGCGCAATGGCCCAGTGGTTAGGGCAGCGGACTCGCGGTCGTAGGATCGCGGTTTCGATTCCCAAACTGGGCGTTGTGAGTGTTTATTGAGCGAAAACACCTAAAGCTCCACGAGGCTCCGGCAGGGGATGGTGGTGATCCCTGCTGTACTCTTTCACCACAACTTTCTCTCACTCTTACTTCCTGTTTCTGTTGTACCTGTATTTCAAAGGGCCGGCCTTGTCACTCTCTGTGTCACGCTGAATATCCCCGAGAATTACGTTAAGGGTACACGTGTCTGTGGAGTGCTCAGCCACTTACACGTTAATTTCACGAGCAGGCTGTTGCGTTGATTCGGATCAACCGGAACCCTCATCGTCGTAACCGACGGAGTGCTTCCATAATTGTTGATTAAAGCAGTGAAATGGCAGAATAGTTAGCATGTCAGACAAAATGCACAGTGGCATTTCTTTTGGTTCTTTACATTCTGAGTTCAAATCTTGCTACGGTCAACTTTTCCTTTCACTCCTTCAGTGTTGATAAAATAAAGTACCAGTCAAGTACTGGGGCTGATTGATATGATTGTCTTAAACACTGCAATGAACAGGTATCTTGTTCAAGGGATTCTGTGATCTCTGCCATTTATATGCTATAGAAAATGGGTTGCCTGCTTTATGAGTCTGAAGAAAAAAATATGGTGTTAACAAACCTTTGGATATGGTTGCTAGGTGATTGAACATATAGTGGAGTCTTAGCAACTGGGTTCAAGAAAAAGCAAGGTCAGAGCTGAAGGCTTGAAAAAACAAAATGTTGATTTAGATACTTTCATCTATTCTATGATCTTCCTTAACTGCATTCACAGTGTTTGCCAAACCCCAGTGAAACAAATATGTTTAAGTTTTTCCAAGACATCTTTAATGCTTTCTCTTAACCTCATAAATATTCAAAAATTCTTTGTTGGATTGATGTTTGTCACCAGTCAGTTGCAATCATTTGATTTAAAGATCTCTTAAGATAACATGCCTTGAAAACAGAAATAACTCCTGTGATCCTATGCTGATGTAGTGAAGCTGTGTTTGATATAATAAAAATAAACTTCAGTAGTTATGCATTATAACATCGTTTAAGGTCTGTTTTCTGCGCTAGCACGGGTTGGACGGTTCAACCGGGGTCTGGGAAGCCAGGAGGCTGCACCAGGCTCCAGTCTGATCTGGCAGTGTTTCTAAAGCTGGATGCCCTTCCTAACACCAACCACTCCGTTAGTGTAGTGGGTGCTTTTTACGTGCCACCGGCACAGGTGCCAGGGGAGTCTGGCAGCGGCCACGATCGGTTGGTACTTTTAACGTGCCACCGGCAGGCACGGAAGCCAGTCAAGGCGGCGCTGGCTTCGGCCACACACACACACACACACACATATATATATATTTTTTTTTGTGTGTGTGTGAATCAAGATTTGAAGGAGCACCTGGACGAATACTTTATTTTATTGACTTTCAAACAATCAGTGAAAGTTGACCTTAGTGCAGAAAGCTGGAATAATATTGCACTCTACTATTTGTAATTACATCATTATTATCTTTATGTATCAACCGTTTTCTATGCTGGCATGGGTTGGACAGTTTGACAAGGACGGGCAAGTCAAAGAGCTGCTCCAATCTCCATTGTCTACTTTGGTATGGTTTCTGTGGTAGGATGCCCTTCTTAACGCCAACCACTTTCCAGTGTGTACTGGGTGCTTTTTATGTGACAGCAGCACTGGTGCTTTTTACATGGCACCAGCACCAGTGGGGTCACCAAGTAACTTGCAAGAGAAAGACCCCTTGGCTGGGAGAGGAAGTGGAACTAAAGAAGGTGACTTTGTGCTGGTTGGGAAGTTAAAGTATAATAGAGGGATAAAGATAGAAATCTTGCTATAGAGGAGATTCTTGGCTACTCTAGTTGGAAAAGAAAGATAAACAGAAAGAGAGCGAGAGAGAGAGAGAAATAGATGGTGTTGGACATGCATCAAGACATACATACAAGGTACAGCGGTGGGAATATAAGTGGTACAAAAGGGATAGAGGGAGTTGTGAGGGGGAGATGTTTAGAGATGGGAAAGAATTGACGGTAGCAAGTGATAGTAAGAGAAATTGGAATGGGTGGATGGGAGTATGAAGGATATGTGAAGGCATGGAGAGTGTGTAGGTGGGCAAATGAGTGAGTGGAGGGGTTTACTATGAGTGGTGATCATGGATGGTGAGAGGGGTCATAGACTGGGGGAAAGACTTGACAGAATAAAGAGTGAGTGTGTGTATGTGTGTGTGTGTGTGTGTATGAGGGTGCCATGGTCATAAAGGACATGCCTGTATGTAAGCCTATGATTTCACTTAGCTTGATGTGTCTTCTCAAGAACAGCAAATTGCCAGAAGTTACAGTCCCTTGTCATATTCTCTGTGAGGCTCAACATCTGAAGATCATTTCCCACCACTTTGTCCCACATCTTCCTGGGTCTATCTTTTCCACAGATTTCCTCCACAATTGAAGATTAGCACTTTTTTATGTAGCTATCCTCATCCATACACATCATATGTCCATATCAGCACAGACTTCTTATACCCAATTTTTCTCTCGAAACACTTAATACATTCTCTCATACATGCATGCTGACATTGCACATCTAGCAGAGCATGTTGACTTCATTTCTTACAATATATAATTAGCCCTAGGATCTAATTTCATTTCTTGCAATAATGATTTGCCATGGGACCTAATAACCTATTCTTTTATTTGTTTCAGTCATTTGACTGTGACCATGCTGGAGTATCGCCTTTAGTCGAACAAATCGAACCCCAGGACTTATTCTTTGTAAGCCTAGTACTTATTCTGTTGGTCTCTTTTGCCGAACCGCTAAGTTACAGGGATGTAAACACCAACATTGGTTGTCAAGTGATGGTGGGGGACCAACACACACACACACACGTATATACGACAGGCTTATTTTAGTTTCCATCTACCAAATCCACTCACAAGGCTATAGTCAGCACGAGGCTATGGTAGAAGACACTTGCCCAAGTGGGACTGAAGCCGGAACCATGTGGTTCATAAGCAAGCTACTTATGACATAGCCACGCCTTTGCAAAATAATTTATAATAAAACTGAGAAAAATGAAAGTCTACATATTTTAAGAAATTCTTTTATTTATTCATTTATTTATTATTTTTTTCTTTTAATGCCTATTGTGACTCGGCCATATTGCAGTTGCTTTTATACTCTTGTGTTAACTTGTCATGCAAGTAACTTGTAAATGAAAAAAAATGTGAAGCAGTCCTGCATATCTCATACCCACCCATATTTAACCTTTAGTCAACTCAGGTTACAGATTTCTCTTCCATGTGCCTTTGAGAAAAAACTAATGACATTTGTTCTCATTATGGGTAGAATTCCAATTGCTCAACAAAAAAAAAAAAAATCATTTTCGCTCTCTTTGTATTAAAAATATTAGCTTGCACTTTGCTATTTAATGTATATATGTGTATGTATGTATGTATGTATGTATGTATGTATGTATATGTGCATATTTGCACATGCATGTGTGTTTATGTATGTATATGTGCATATGGGCGTGTACACTTATGTATATATGTATAGTATGTATGTATGAATAACCTGTTACATGTTTATTTTTAATCCTAATTAATGAAATCTCAAAATAGTATTTACTCAACAAGTCGATATTTATTGTATTGTCCTGTGTAGTTTGTTGAATCCAGTTATTAATTAAATGATCTTTTGTGCTGCCTTTCACCTTTTCATTCATGTATTTTTCAATATATATATATATATATATATATATATATATAATATGCAAACATATATTTGTATGTTTGTATATATGTGTGTGTATGTATGTATATATATATATATATATATACATAATACATACAAGCTTACATGCATGCTTGTATGTATGTATATGTATGTATATGTGTGTGTATATATATTATATATATATATATTATATATATATATATAATATATATATATATGTATGTCTGTATGTGTATGTATGTCTGTATGTGTATGTATATATGTATTTATGTATGTATATATATATATATATATATGTGTATGTATATATGTATTTATGTATGTATATATCTATGTGTGTATGTATATATGTATTTATGTATGTATATATCTATGTGTGTATGTATATATGTATTTATGTATGTATATATCTATGTGCATATGTATATATATATGTATGTATATATGTGTGTATGTATATATATATGTATATAGGTATGTATGTTTATGTATATGTATGCTTATATATATGCATATGTATATATATATATGCATATGTATATATATGTATATGTATGCGTATGTATGTTTATGTATGCATGTTTGTATATGTATGTATATATGTATATGTATGCACATGTATAGGTATGTATATATATATATATGTGTGTGTGTGTGTATATATAACATCCTATACAGGTTTATTTTTTAACCCAATTCTATGCAATGTAGTCTTTTGCACTTACTTTGGTCTGCATTCTCTCATAACCCGTTTTGTGTTATTTGCCGTTGGTGGTTATTTCAAATATATCACATCCCTTCTCTCTCTTTCTACTCTCTCTCTATTTATCTCTCTCTATCTCTCTATTACTTCTCTCTTCCATGTTCCCTCTTTCTCTCTCTCTCTCTCTCTCTCACTCTAAATCTTCTTCACTTTTCTTTCTTTAATTTTTCTGCCGCACAGTCTCTATTTCTCAATTATCTTCCTATCTCTTTTGTCTCATCTTCCATTTACTTTCCTATTTCATTTCTCTCCATCTCTCTCTGTCTCTCTCTTTTTTTAGTTTTCTATCTGTTTATCTGTCTTTCTCTCATTGTTCTCTTCTGTGTCTTTGTTTGCCTTCCTCTCTATGTCCTTCTTCTCTCTTTATTCACTTCCCTTCTGTATCGCTTCTTTCTCCCATCTCTATATACTATGTATATGCATCATATTCATTTATATATATATATATATATATATATAATTTATAAAAATTTATATATAAATATATATATATTATTTATAAAAATTTATATATAAATAATATATATATATATAATTTATAAAAATTTATATATATATATATATATAATTTATAAAAATTTATATATATATATATATAATTTATAAAAATTTATATATATATATAATTTATAAAAATTATATATATATATATATATATATATATAATTTATAAAAATTATATATATATATATATATATATAATTTATAAAAATTTATATATATATATATATAATTTATAAAAATTTATATATATATTATATATAATATATATATAATTTATAAAAATTTATATATATATATATATAATTTATAAAAATTTATATATAAATATATATATAATTTATAAAAATTTATATATAAATATATATATATAATTTCTAAAATTTTTTTCTTGAAAAAAATTTTATCCTATATCAATTATATATATATATATATATATATATATATATATATATATCTCTATATATATCAGTGTGTCTACATATTTTAGTAATTATAGCTATCATACAACAATACTATTAACATGCAAGCATGTTATGGTAATTAGAATGTGAGGTAGATTTGACTCAGAGGCATCCTTTAACAGTTTTGTTTTTGACCCATATAGGTAGAAACTAGAGAACTTTAGCAGGTAGTGCTGACGGTGGGAGTGGTTGTGGCAGATGATGATGTGATGGAGTTTGGCTTTTATATTTTTATACAGCTTCTCAATAGAAAATAATGCTGTCGGGGTAAACTTTGGATATTTTAAAAAAATACATTCTTCTCTATGAATGTTTGTGTTTGTGTGTACACATGTTCTGCATGTGTGTGTGTGTGTGTATGATGGCTGTAATTACTAGTATATACGGACACATAGACATATATATATATATCAACATCGTCATCATTGTTTAATGTCTGCTTTCCATGCTGGTATGTGTTGGACGGTTTGACTGAGGGCTGGCAATCTAGAAGGCTGCACCAGGCTGCAATCTGATCTGGCAAAGTTTCTCCAGCTGGGTGCCCGACCTAATGTCAATCACTCCAAGAGCATGAAGGCCAGTCAGGTGGTACTGGTATTGACCATGCTCAAACGGTGCCTTTCACATGCCACCAGCACGGGAGTCAGTCAGGTGGTACTGGCAACGACCATGCCCAAACGGTGCCTTTCACATGCCACCAGCACGGGAGTCAGTCAGGCGGTACTGGCAACGACCATGCCCAAACGGTGCCTTTCACATGCCGCCAGCACAGGAGCCAGTCAGGCAGCACTGGCAACAATCACACTCAAATGGTCCTTTTAATGTTCCACTGGCACGGGTGCCACTCGGGTGCTATTGTCATCAGCCACAACAATGTTTTCACTTGTCTCAACAGGTCTTCACAAACGCACTTTATTGCCCAATGATTGAAGGGTACACTTAAATGAGCTGGTTATGCTGCACTGGCATTGGCCATGGATCATCATCATCATTTAATGTCCGTTGTCCATACTGGTATGAGCTGGATGGTTTGACCAAGGCTGGTAAGCTGAGGGGCTGCACCAGATTCCAGTCTGATTTGGCATTTCAGAGAATGTTCTGGGTTCTTTTCCCCTGCTAACAGCACTGGTGAGGTCACCAAGTACCTGCAAGACAAGATCCACAAATTGAGTGGGATATAGTACTGAGGGATATGAAAGTATTATGGAAAAACAGGAGCAAGTATCTTGCTGAAGAGTTGAATACATAGCTTCACCATCTGGGAAGAAAGCAAGAGAAAGAGTTGTGAAGGCAAGTTATAAGATAAATATGAGAGAGAGAAATAGGACAGAGGATTAGAAAAGGTTGATGGATAGGTAAGTGCACTAGAATGAAATTAGTGGGTCAAATGATCTGAGATCGAGGACTGAGTTGGATGTAGAGCATATCAGTTTTTGGAGAGGGAGCCGAAGAAAGGAAATAAGAGTGGATCTGGGAGGAGGAGGAGGTGATAACAGGGGACTATAGTAGGGATACAATATCAATACCTGAGTGAGATAAACACATATATTCATGCATAATTGTACACACACACACACACACACACACATACTTGCAAAATTATATACACTTACATGCATAATCACACTGGCAGCATGCTACAGTGTATGCACACACACACACACATGCACGTACGCATGTGCACATGCACACAGACAGAGAGAGACAAACAGACAGACAGACTGAGGATTCTTTAAGCTTCTGTCTACCAAATCCATTTGTAATGCTTTAACTGAATCCAAAATCACATAGTTTGAAAGTGAATATATCTTAGCCACATGTGTGTGTGCATGTGTGTGTGCGTGTGTGTGTGTGTGTGTGTGTCTGTGTGTGTGTGTGTGTGTGTGTGTAAATTTTTTATCTTATTTGTTTAGTTTGTTTTCTATTGAAACATAGTATTTGAAGCGCCAAGCATTATTAGTGGTTGCCATGAAAAGGTTAATGACTGTATTCTTTCTGTTGTCTCTCCTTGAAATGGAGCACTAAGAAAAAATTGGAATTTGAGCACTCCTTGAAATTTGAGCTCTAAGAAAAAACAAAAAGAAGTTTGGGAGATGGTGGTAGGTCATGCTTGAATTAGACCTTTTCTCGCTACCGTTTATTGGTTTCTTTCAGAATGACCACTAGCCTAGATTAACTCTAAGAGATAATTAAGATTAATTTATTGCTCTGCCATTTAGGTTATTATCTTCTAAAAGCCATTAATTTCTTCAATAAGATTTCATTTTCTTGCTGATTTGAGACCATTGGGAGAATGAGTGTGTGTTTGTGTGTATGTTAGAGTTTCTGTTTGCACGTCTGTCTGTCTTGATGTCATGTGATAGTTGTGGACAGACAACACCATGATACACATGGTTCTGGTCAATTCTAATCTTCTGTGGAAACATATCTGGCCATGGGGAAATATTATCTTACTTGGAATCAGATGAGGGTTGGTGACAGGAAGCACATCCGGTTGTAGTAAATCTGCTTTCATGGATCCAGTCTGATCCATGCAAGCACTAGCGGAGCTAGGGGCAGAAGACGGTAGGGGCGGTCTGCCCCAGATGGCACTTTTAAAGGGGCAGCACTTTTCATCCTGTTATAAGCTATAAGCTAGAATAGATTATATAGAAATAGTATGGTATGTGATAATTCCCGATATTATAATAAAAATATTTGTTTCTTATTACACACAAGGGGCTAAACACAGAGGGGACAAACAAGGACAGACAAACGGATTAAGTCGATTACATTGACTCTAGTGCGTAACTGGTACTTAATTTATCGACGCCGAAAAGATGAAAGGCAAAGTCGACCTCGGCGGAATTTGAACTCGGAACGTAGCGACGGGCGAAATACCGCGAAGCACTTCGCCCTGCGTACTGACGTCTCTGCCAGCTCGCATTGGAAATGCACGACTTTTGGGTCTGCTATAGGCAATATGTTTCTTTTATGGGGTCCGGGGGTGCCAAATGGAAGTGCTGCCCCCAGCGGCATACATTCTAGCTATGCCAGTGCATGGAAGTGTGGGAAAGTGGAAATTAATATAATAATGAAAAGGAACGTGTGTGTGTGTGTGTGTGTGTGTGTCTATGTTGTCTTGACATTGTGAAATAGTTGTAAATGTGTGTTATTGTCATACAAGTGGTGTCATACATTTCCCATCTTCTGTGAAAGCAAACCAAATCCAGTGCTGGATTAACTTTTAAGCAAAATAAGCACTTGCTTAGGCACTGCAGAAATGGTAAATGGTTTACAGCACAAAAGAAATCACTTTAAACTTGCTAAAATAAACATTATTGAATGTGCCTTTCCAAATGCAGACATTGCTGTTTGTGTTTCGAATATTTATGGTCTCAAATTGCTCAGCTGAGCATCTATTTTCTCAGTTGTAATATATTATATTTCCCATCAGAACAACTATGCAACAAGGTAGCCTGGTTGCCTTATCTTCACTTTATTTAGAAACTGATCTGTTACATAAGATTAATTCTGATGATCTGATCATAGACTTTGCAATTACAAAAAAAAAAAAAAAGTAGAAAACTTTTCAAATATGAATAAAGTGGAAATATACAAAAATAACCATTATTTTCCATCTTATTGTTTTGTTTCATTTTGAAAAATAATTTATTTTTTGGTCTTTTATTATTCATATTTTGAATTACATATATATGGGGGTACCAAAATCTTTTAAGTGCTTTGGACCTCTGTGGGTCTTAATCTGACCCTGGTCCAGTCATAGGGAAATATTACCTTCTATGAACCAGGTGAATGTTGGCAGCAGGAGGGGCATCCAACTGTTGAAAATCTGCTTTAATGAATTCTGTCTGACCTATGCAAGCATGCAAAAGTGGACAATTGATGCTGCTGCTGCTGATGATGATGATGATGGTGCTAGTAATTAAATAACTTGCTTTTTGTTGAAAGCACACTTGAAGGCTTATCCCAAATTTCCTTCACAGAATTGTTTTCATTATACAAATATAAAATGTCCATCAGTTTGGGTTGAACTGTATTGTCTTTTTTTACCCTATTATTATCAGCATTCTATGCATGGTAATCCTTTATACTTATTGTTAAGCATGTCTTAACATCTAGGTCTGAAAACACAGCTAAAAAACATTCAGTTTGTTTTAATGTTGGGCAAGTTCAATGACTAGGATCACCTGATGACTAATTTTCTTCAATAGAATGGTCTGACAGTGTGGTTCTAGTATAAATAAAATCTACTGTATGTATATAGTATGTATATATTACTCCCATAGAGAAAAATCTATTGTTTTAATTTCTCATTTACAGCAAAATCATATGATTTAAATTGTGATAATAGAAGCTGAGTGAAACTATGTTATTTTCTCATCTGTAGAACAAAGCGAAAGCTGCTCCACCGCATCACCACATGTTACATGCCATTTGGTTAACACTGGAAGTCATTGTAAGGTTTCTAATTCATGAAAGAATTGGAAATGAAAAATTGACACGTTTATCCTTTTCACGATGCCATTAAAGACACACGACTATAAAAGAAGCTCTCTCACTAGTTTAGTTAATTAATACATGTTATTAATGAATGCAAATTAGTAACAGTAGCACTGGTTGTTCATAGCTTTATTCTCAAGTAATCTGCTGTCTCTCGCAGTTTCTCTGTAGACTTTATGAAGTAAATATTCTTGGTGAGGGCAGTTGTCTTCTATTGTAGTGTCTCACTGACCAATGTCTAACCAGTGGAACCAGTAGATGGAAACTGTAAGGAAGCTTGCTGTATGTTTTTTGTGTGTATTCACATGTATATGTTTGTGTGAATGTTTCTGTTCCACTTCTGTTGAACACTTTAAATGAAAAATGGTGACATTATGTTGACATTCCCTCTTAAAAAATTGCCCTTTAGCTTTGTGCTGTTGAGGTCAAGTAAACACAAATTCTTTTAACTTGCGAAACAAGTAAGAATTAGTGATGGTGAGGACATCTTTTACCCTTTTACCTTGTTTCAGTCATTTGTTTGTGGCCATGTTGGAGCACTGCCTTTAGTCGAGCAAATCGACCCCAGGACTTATTCTTTGTAAGCCTAGTACTTATTTCAACGGTCTCTTTGGCTGAACCGCTAAGTTACGGGGATGTAAACACACCAGCATCAGTTGTCGAGCAATGTTGGGGGGACAAGCACAGACACACAAACATATATACATATATACGACGGGCTTCTTTCAGTTTCCGTCTACCAAATCCACTCACAAGGCTTTGGTCGGCTTGAGGCTATAGTAGAAGACACTTGCCCAAGGTGCCACGCAGTGGGACTGAACCTGGAACCATGTAGTTCGTAAGCAAGCTACTTACCACACAGCCATTCCTGACTATAAAATAAAATCTTTGTAATAAATATTAATCTAACCCATGCTAACATAGGTAAACAAAACATAACATGAATGATTGAGCTATATACATACATACATATATACATTAACTTAACTTAACTTAACTAACTTAACATATATATAGTAGCTGCTTTCTCGTTTATAAGCAAAGCCATTACTAGAAAGGTTCATTGAAATGAATCATTGATGATGCAGTGTGAGGCCATTAAATGACTCTTGAGCATGGCCAAAGATTTTCACATTCTATTGCATAATGCTCATGAGAGATCGGTAGCCACTACACACATTTTTTTTATCTCCTTGTTTCTCTCTTTGTTTCTTTCTGTGTTCCTTTCTGTGAGCTTCCAGTGAGGGCTTAGCTGGCCAAAACTTTGGAGTCACTGTCAACAATATTCTTGTTTAAGAATAATGAATATCTATGTAGTGTGTGTATACAATGGGCTTCTACACAGTTTCAAGCTATCAAATTCACTCACAAGACCTTAGTCAGCCTGATGCTACAGCACAAGACACTTGTCCAAGATGCTGTGCAGAGAGATTGAACCGAAAACTATGTGGTTACAAAGCAGCCTTCTTGACTACACAGCCATGCCTAATTGTGTTTAACGCCTTTATTAACCGTTTTATTACAATATTTCTGTCAAGATATGCTACCTTTGATTCAATTAATTTTGAAAAATAATGAAAAATTCATTGAAATAACTTCATTATCAATTTGGGATCTGGAACATAAATTAACAGAATATTTTTTGATGGACTGTTTTAATTTTAGATCATTTAAAACAATGAATTTGAATCATAAAACTAAGGGCTGTCTCTGGCAGGTTGATATCAGAAGGGTTAAAATACTCACTCTTTAAGCAGTAAAAACCCCCTCATATGAAACAAACCCAACACCAATACTACTCTGTTTAACCCCTCCATTCTACCAAATTACCAATGTTCTATGATGTATTTGTTCTACAGTCATATTTTTTTACCATTAACTTTTACTTGGATATTGATCTCCACTTCTCTCTCTTTCTCTCTCTCCTCCCAACTTTATTTCTCTATTGACCCTTTCCTCTCTTTGTCTTTGTCTCTCTCTCTCTCCCCTCTCTCTTGCTCCTGTTTTCTCTTTAGTCTTTTTCTTTTGCCGTACCCCTCTCTGCTGCTTTTTCTCTTGCCTCTCTTTTTATTTCTCTTGTTCCTCTCTGCCTTTCCTTTCCTGCTCTCTCTTAATTCTCTCTTTCATTCCCCTGTTTCTCTTTCTCTTCTCTCGGTCTTTCTCATCCTCCTCTCCCACTTTCTCTCTCTCTTGCCTGTCTTTTTCTTTCTCTTACTCCTCCCTTTTTTGCCTGTGGCCTCTTTCTTTCTCTTCTCTCTTTTTCTCTGTGTGTCTTTTTTACCCTTTCTCTCCCTCATATTCTCTCTTGCCCAGCATCATCCTTTTTCTTCTGCTTCTCTGTTGTCCTTCCCCACTTGTCTCTTTATCGCCCTATCTCTCCTTAAAATTGTACTGATTAAAGCTAATTTCAAAACCACCCGCACCTGCTTCCTACCTATTTGTGTGTGTGTGTTTTAGTTCTAATGTTTTGTTTATTTGTATTTTGAAATAATAGAAATGCAATTTATATTTCTAATTATTCTTTCAGCTCAGCAGATGGAATCTGTTAATACATTTGCTGTTTGAATTCATCAATATTCAGTCCTGTTCGGCTAATTAGGGAAAAAGGATAAAAATAAATGAATGAATGAATAAATAAATAAATAATTAAATACAGGGCAATAAACAAATAAACATACTATAACATATTTGAATAGTTTTTCTATTGAGAAAACAAAAAATAAAAAGAACCTTAAACTTATGACTATGTATCTGCATACACAAACATACAAGTACACACGTGCACAAATATTTAAACTCATGGGCACATACATATATATATATATATATATATGTACACACACATACATATATGTATGTTCATATGTATATACTCATGCATATTTGCATACACACATATGCATTCACCCTTCCACACACTTACACAGACATTACCTGTAAGCAGTCATGCATGCACATACCCACACATGCATGCACATAGCTTTATATACACTCAAGACATGTACATACACATATCCACATACAGCATATGTATAGACATGCACACAGACATACACACACACACACATGCATACACATCCAGCTTGAAGTATACAAACAACCATCACTACACACTCACATTCATACACACACACACAAACACACAAACACCTAGGCATATATGCATAATTTCACATACACACGCATCTACACACAAAATAATTCCGGCATCGACACACATGGCTGATTCATAGTCAGCTGTTGGTATAGAATAATAGTGAACACTTCTCTCGTTTGTGTGTTCTGGATATTTTGCTCTGTTATCAAACCCCTATTCCCCCTCACCCTTTTGTTACCCTATTTCTCTTGAAATACCATTGCTTTTGTTTCAACAGATTTTGAAAATACTGAGGAATTTACTAAAATAGCTATATCATTATTAAGCAGGTGATTGGGGCATAAATGAACATTAAATTTTAGTGGAATGTTTTAACACAAATCTCTTTGAAATAGATAGTTTGTTTCAAAGAATGAGCTGTGGGTTTGATGCATTCCCAGTTCAGTTGGTATTGGAAAGATCCAAATCATGTATGCATGTCTTCTCTTACTCTTTTTAATTTAGAGTAAATTTTGACCAACCACCAACTTTGTAGTAAGGCTGTGAAGAAAACTATCATAACTTAACCATCATCCCTTAAATCTTTAGAAGGTTTTGCAGATTTTTATAGTCCTAAAGATCGTGATCATTTGTTGCTTAGGAATTAAGAATTTGCATTCTCTTTCCAAGATTCTAAGTTCAGCCATACTTTGCTCTAGATGGGTTGGTATGTATCCTGTTGTTCCAATAATAATGGATATGTATGTACATATGTACAGAAGTACACTGGGTTCATTCACTTGTCTGTGTTCCAACGGGGTGGTAAAGGAACTTTTGAACTTATCCTACTTCACTGATCCTAGTTGGACTGTCTGAGGGTGCCTTCCTTTTGGAAGAAGGGTCCTATCTTACTGCATACTGAGGCTGTTTCTTTCGCTTAAAGAAAGAAGGCCTTTGGGTTTGACTTAATGTTTTTTTATAACCCAGGCTTCTTTGTCTGCTTTCTCCCTCACATAGGATTGTTGCAGCCTTTTTTCAATTTTCATCAGTGTTGTTTTTAGGCAGGACCTTTCGCTACTTTTGGGATGTTCATTGAGTCGATTTGCAACCCTTGTCCGTCGTCTCATGAGGATCTTCCTCTCCTTTGGAATCTTGTTCCTATTTGTTTTGGCCTTGTGCTCTGGGACATATTTCTGGTATATGGCTTGCATAACAGACAATGAAACATTCTAGTTTCATGACAATGTCTTGTGTGGAGAGACATTTTGGCCAATCCTCTCTGAGGACTTCTTTTTCGATTGATTTCCAGTCTGCTTTGTGGAAGTTCAGATTGGAGAGATTTCGAGTGCTTCCTTTAGGCTTTCGGCCCAAACATAGACAGCTGTATTATATTGTGATCCGAGACTAATGTCGGAATCACTTTCACATCATGAATGATGTCCATATTGTTCGTGAAGTAGAGATCCAGAATCTTATTCGTCCTAGTCAGTCTGAGTACAGCTTGCTTCATGAATAGGTCATTATATACATATATACATATTTATATATATACATATTGATATATATATATATATATATATGTTTATATACATGGACACTAAAACTCTGCTTGCGAAGACCTGTTGAGGCAAGTGAAATCAAAATCAAAATCAAATTAGATGACTGGCGTCCGTGCTAGCGGGCTGCAAAGAGCACCATAAGAGTGTGACTATTGACAGAGCGGCTAACCGGCTTCCGTGCCAGTGGCACTTAAAAGGCACCATTTGAGCGTGATCATTACTAGCGTTGCCTTAAAGAGCACCATCCAAGTATGATCGTTGCCGGAGCAGCTATCTGGCCTTCATGCCGGTGGCACGTAAAAGACGCCATTCGAGTGTGATCGTTACCAGCATTGCCTTATTGGCACCTGTGCTGGTGGCATGTGTAAAAGATTTGAGCGAGGTCGTTGCCAGTACTGCCTGACTGGCCCCGTGCACCCACTATACTCTCCGATTGGTTGGCATTAGGAAGGGCATCCAGCTGTAGAAACTCTGCCAGATCAAGATTGAAACCTGGTGCAGCCATCTGGTTCGCCAGCCCTCAGTCATTCATCCAACCCATGCTAGCATGGAAAGCGGACGTTAAACGACGACGATGATGATGATGCTATTTATATATATACATATTTATATATGTACATATTTATATATATATACGTATTTATATATATATATATATATATATATATATATATATATATATATATATATATATATATAAATTTAATGTTTTTAATGGCGGTGCCCCAGCATGGCCACAGCTCGTGAGCTGAAACTAGATAATATATATATATATATATAATAAAAAGTGATAACAAAAGAATGAGACCGCGATATTAGGTAAATAGAGGATTATTTATATATGTATAGTTTAGGACAATCAGTAAGTTGTCATAATAGTACTTGGAGTTTCAAATGTCTGAGGTAAGAGCTATGATGCAATTTCATAGGCTATTAATGGCAATAGACTCTATGAAAAAACCATTGTATAAACAGGAAGTTACAGGTAGAAAAAATATAAAAGATAAAAATACACGCAACCATATTCTCACAATACATAGACATAAAACCTACTGTGTTCATAACGTCTACATACGTACACACTTAGACATATATATGCATGTTTGTATTCATACATATACACATCCACACACATGCACACATGTTTATATATATATATATATAATATTAGGGAGTATGGCTCCAAACTTACAGGGAAAAATTAGTTTTAGTATTAAATCAATAGTGGTTTTATCTCTAATTCATATGTTATATATATATATATATATATATATGTATATGTATATATACATATATATATATGTGCATGTAACTTCATCCTCATATACGCATATATATTTATATAGTTAATCCAAATAAACATGTATGTATATATGTATACATATATGCATGCATATATATGTATGTATATGTGTATATATTTGTGTATATGCATGTGTCATAATGGTTTAACCCAGATGTTAAAGTAACAAATGTATTAAGTTTCTTTTATTTGTTCACTTGCTTACACACACACACGCATACAGACATTGAGACATGCACACAAATGCACACGCACATACTTATATATACCTGTTTGCTTAGAAATATTTGTGTACTTGTCTATTTACCTGTGCAAATGAGCGTGTATCGAGTGCTATTTGATTTTGTTTATTCACTCACCCATATTAACGTGTGTGTGTGTATCTGCTTTCTCTTTGTGATTGGAGTTTCATTTTACATATTGATCAGCCACCTGTTCAATGTTAAGGAATATGTGTGTGTGTGTTTGTGTGTGTATGTTTGTGTGTGTTTGTGTGTGTGTTTGTGTGTGTATGTGTTTGTGTGTGTGTGTATGTGTGTGTGTGTTTGTCTGTCAAATGTAGGAGCGTCTTCTTGTTCTTTACATCTTCCTTTTGTGTATCCATTCATCCTTTAAATTTTAAGGTCTTACAAATTTCTATTGTCCCAGTTATCGTGATCATCTGTGGCTATTAATTATTGATCTATGTTCCTTTCTCCAAGAATCCATACTTTGCTTCAGTCATGTTGCTACACATCCCATTGCTTAAGTAATAAAGGACATTAAGCTGATAGTGTATTCTGAGCACTGTGTATTTGTATGTGAATGTGTGTGAGTGTGTATGAGAGTGTGGTGAGATTTATGATCTTTGCTGAATTAAAGCAGGTCACTAACAAAGTGACATGGCACCTTTTTTGTTTTGAGACATTTTTATTGTCATAATTCTGTTGAATAATAATTACGAGAAATTCTTTTGTTATTATAATACTGTTCAAGTCTGCAATCTTTGCTTCAATTGATTTAAAAAATAATGAAGTGGCCTATGCCAGGGGTGAAACCAGCCCACTTATGCGTACCTTTCCTTCATTGGATACTAAACTCTGCTTGCAAAGACCTGTTGAGGCAAGTGAAATTGAAATCACATTCGATGACTGGCATCCGTACTAGTGGAACACTAAGAGCACCATTCGAGCGTGATTGTTGCCAAAGCAGCTAACTGGCTTCTGTGCCGGTGGCACGTAAAAAACACCATTTGAGCGGGATCATTACCAGCATCACCTTACTGGCACATGACAAAACATTTGAGTGAAGTCGTTGCCAGTGCTGATGGACTGGCTCCTGTGCAGGTGGCATGTAAAAAACACCATTTGAGTGTGGCCATCGCCAGTACCGCCCGACTGGCCCTCATGCCGGTGATATGTAAAAGCACCCACTACACTCTCGGAATGGTTGGCATTAGGAATGGCATCCAACTGTAGAAACTCTGCCAGATCAGATTGGAGCCTGGTGCAGCCATCTGGTTTGCCAGTCCTCAGTCAAATCTTCCAACCCATGCTAGCATGGAAAGCAGACGCTAAACGACGATGGTGATGATGATGATTAGTAAAGTAGCTTTGTTATTATTAAACGAGTGTTTGGCACAAAAATTGATATGAAGTTTTGATGCAAGATTTTAATTTAGATCACTTTAAAACAGTATGTTTGAATCAGTGAGCAAAGAGTGGGCTTTGGCAAGTTGGAATCCAAACGGTTAAAGAGATTTATGAATTTGAGAGTGTATATGTAGGTGTATAAATTGAAATACTTGTAACTATATCTGTACATATACTTTGTGGTAGGTGTAAATGTGTGTATGTTTCATTACTCTTCATGTATGAGTGTATGCATGCTTCTCATTTTTTCTCTAGTAAAGAATAAGAAAGTAGAAGAAAGGTTAGATGTTATGTATGAAGGAAATTATAAATTTTCCTTTCTTTTGATATGAGCTATTTTCAGTGATAGTGTGTTGGATGTTGTCTTTCAGATACAGCCCACATTTGATAATTTTTAAGTATTTCTCTATTTTTCCTGTAAAAAAAAATAGCAAAACTCAAAAAGAAAACAAATGAACAGCAATGAAAGTTCTCAAAGTTTTGAAAAGTTAGTAAAAATTTCATCATTTAAAGAAAACTGTTGCTACACTGCTATGGTGCAGAGCATCCACTAAAAGTTCGCAACTTTGAACTGGTTGTGTGTGTTGTGGCAAAATGAGAGTTCTGAAGTTTGACTTGAAATCCTTTCATCATCATCATCATCATCATCATCATCATCATCATCATTTTAACCTCATTTTTCCCTTGCTTCCAGGGGTCGGATGGAATTTGTTTAGGTAGATTTTCTATGACCAGATGTCCTTTTTTGTCGCCAACCCTCACATGTTTTACTAAGAAGATAATATTTCTCCATGATCATGTTTTCAAGGAAAATTGGAAACAAACGTGACTGCTTGTCTGATAGTGACACCCATTAGCAACTATTATGCAGTGTCAAGATAACAAGGCACAGCCCCCAACCCCCACCCCACCATGCACATGCACATATGTGTGAACATGTATGCATACACACACACACATACATACATATATATATATATATACACACATACATATCTCTCTCCTCTCTCTCTCTCTCTCTCTCTCTCTCTATATATATATATATATATTATATATTATATATATATAATATATACACACACACTCATATATATATATTATATATATATACACACACACACATACATATCTATATATATATATATATATATATCTATATATATATATATATTTATACATACACAAATATATATATATATATATAAAGGTGCCAAGCTGGCAGAAATGTTAGCATGCTGGGCGAAATGCTTAGCGGTATTTCGTCTGTCTATATTTTCTGAGTTCAAATTCTGCTGAAGTCAACTTTGCTTTTCATCCTTTCAGGGTTGATACATTACATATCAGTTGCATACTTGGATCAATCTAATCCACTGGGCCCCTCCCCCAAAATTTCATCCCTTGAGTAAAAAATGCATACTGTCCTTACCTTTGAAACGTGGAGTAGATGAAACAGGGACAACTGGTGAAGGGGAATATTCTTTATGTTGCATGTCTCGTATCTCTGTTTTTTTTGTAAAAGTTCGTTTTCTATGTTTTTGTTTTTATGTTTTTGTTTCTCATTGTGTTCAACGTTTTTTTGATGTCCTGTACCCATATATGCATGTATATATAAATATATATGTAGGTATGTATATGTATGTATATATGCACATATTTATATATTATGTATATTATTATATGATCAAACGCCACGCATCCTTTTTCAAGTAAATTTTATCTATATATATATACCCACACAATAGGCTTCTTTCAGTTTCCAACTACCATTCTTATAGATCCATCTTACCAAGCTTTAAGTAGCTTGTGGATATGATAGAAGTATATTGAAGGTGCATGGTTCAGTGGTTAGGTATTTGGCTCACAGTCATAAGGTCGTGATTTCAATTCCAAGTGGTGTGTTGTGTCCTTGATCAAGACACTTTATTTCACATTACTCCAGTTCACTCAACTGGCAAAAATGGGTAGTACCTGTATTTTAAAGGGCCAGCCTTGTCACACTCTGTGTCATACTGAATCTCCCTGAGAACTACGTTAAGGGTCCACATGTTTGTGGAGTGTTTAACAACCATTGATCGAACCAATTGGAACCCTTGTCATCATAAATAATGGACTGCCAGTCAGAAGACCTCCCCCCGCCCCAAGGTGCCACACCAGAGGACAGAATCAAAAGCCATATAGTTGGGGAGGAAACTTCTTAACCACACATCTATACTTGTGCCTTTCTTGAAGAAAAAATATTTTCTAAATTCTATGGAGCAAATATGCTTTAACAATTTGGCTATTTCCAAATAAATCTATTTGCTCAGTTAAACACTAGAAATACATTTTATTACCAAATGAGAGATTCACTCAAATGTTGGTGTTTATTTTAATACTCTCAAATCTTGAGTTAAGTACAGTCTTTGTCAGTTTCTGTATATCCTCATAGAGACCATATATTTTTTTTCATCTTGTGATCATTCATTGTCCATTTGAACGAGTTGATGTCTCATGTGATCACAGTATTATTCATTCATTAAGGCTTTATAATTGCTACTAAATTGAATAGTGTAGTTGTAAATATAATCTATCTGTAGAAACCACGTGTAAATTTAATTATAGAAACTGCAGAACTGTTGCAATATGTATGTACACACACACACACACACACATCTATCTATGTGTTGATGGATGTGTGTGTGTGTGTGTGTATTGTATGTGTATAGGTTGCGGTGAATAAATTGTAGTCTAAAGTACACAAAAATGAAAACAACACTGACATCTCATTTTAACAGCTATATTTACCAAAATTACATTAAAATGTCTTGAAATACTAGAGAATAAATTTTTTCAATAAAATCACCATTGGCTTCACACATATAAAACTTACCAGTGTGTATATATGTATTTATATCCCTATTGGTAGGTATATATTATGTGTGAAATGTATATGTATATGTATCTGTGTGTTTGCATACAGCAGTTAAGAAGTTTCCTTGCACATATATATTTATATAAATTATCTTCTTTTAACATCTGTCTTCTAATCTGGAATCAGCTGGATACTTTGACAGGTTCTGACAGGTTAGAAGATTGTGGAAAATGTATAGCTCATAGCAATAAAAAACACCCTAGAAACCATCAGTATATCAAATAGAGAGAAGGAATTATTTTATGACAACCGTTTCCATTCAACCACCTGTCTGTCCATCCATCCGTTCATCTCTCTCTCACTATCTACCTAAATATGTAAACCCCCCTCTCTCTCTCACACACACACACATCAATATTTGTTTTTTTTGTTGTGGATGTGTGGTAAGTAGCTTGCTTGCAAACCACATGGTTCCGGGTTCAGTCCCACTGTGTGGCACCTTGGGCAAGTGTCTTCTACTATAGCCTCGGGCCGACCAAAGTCTTGTGAGTGGAAACTGAAAGAAGCCCGTTGTACATGTGTGTATATATATATATATGCATATATATATATATATGCATATATGTATGTGTGTGCGTGTATATGTTTGTGTGTCTGTTTGTCCCCCCAACATTGTTTGACAACCGATGGTGGTGTGTTTACATCCCCGTAACTTAGCGGTTCGGCAAAGAGACCGATAGAATAAGTACTAGGCTTACAAAGAATAAGTCCTGGGATCAATTTGTTCGACTAAAGGTGGTGCTCCAACATGGTCACAGTCAAATGACTGAAACTAGTAAAAGAATAAAAGAATAACAATCATTTTACATTATATTGAGGGATTTCCCATTACATTTGGTAGAGCACAGTTTTATTATTTTTCAAGAAGTATAGTATTGACAGTGACTTTGAATTTTCAGCCAGCTAACCCATCACCAGACTATGGTGCATTTGTGTTCATCTTGGCATTATATGGTCTCTGTTAAGTTAAAATTTTCTAGAGAGCTGAATGATAGTTAGGTTGTATGGTGGGCTGTGATGGCAGGGTGTTATGGAGAATTTTTGTTGATTAATTATGGGAATGTGCTTTTGTTTAGAATCTTTCCATGCATATAGAACTTTGGAAACGGGGGTGTGTATATTTAGGTATGTCATCTTCAGGACATAGGGGATTACAAAATATGTAGTTATGTTGTTGTTCAGCTGCTTGATCTGTCTGTCTGTCTGTAGACAGATCGATAGACTGACAGATAGTTAACTATTTACAGGATCCTAGTCAGTAGTTAACCCTTTTGATACTAATCTGCCTGAAACTGCCTCTGGCTCTGTAGTACAAATGTCTTATTTTCAAAAATCTGCATTAAAATCTTCCACCAAACCTTAGTCACAATTTATGTTCCTAACACTAGCTTAATGATAACTAAGTTCTTTTACTAAATTCTTTGTTATATTTAAAATTAATTGAGAGAAACACAGAGCATCTCAAAATAAATATGGTAATGAAATTCCATATTTACAGCCCATACTCGGTACAAAAGTAGACTGTTAAAACATTTAAAATTTGGGATTATTTTGATTAACAAAAATGGCAGACTTTTTGTTGCTTGTGATATTGTTGACTCAGGTATATTTACGAATTGTAATTTTGACCTAGAATTTATGAAAACCACAGTTGACACTGAAGGTTTTGAAAACAAAACTTAAAGAAACTTAAATTGATATATAAATAAATCAGACAATGTCTTTTGTTCACTAATCTATTTCTTTCAAGTCATTTCTTTTAAATAATAATATAGGAAAATATATAAATTTAAATATTTAATCATAAATAGTTTGTATGAGAGAAAGCATGAGACCTTCATTAGTTCTTGAATTCAAACAAGCTTGTTGTATGTGTGTACTCATGATTTTTTGATTTGGTGCCACTGGACTGTCTTTCAAAGTTAAAGAAAAGAAGAAACCTTAAAAAAACCATAAAACAAGAAACATGAGGTAATGTTTTATATAAATCTATATAGATTTGTCCTACACAAACACACACACATATATATGCGTAAAATCTAAATATTAAGACAAATACTTTAACACACCTTTAATGAGCAGTTACAATTGTTTCTGTGCTGAGTACTCATGATGCCAGTTTATGCTGAAATTTGAAGTGAAAAATTTACCTAATATTTGTTGTTTTAAATATTAGAGTGGCACTGCATAAGACTTGCATTAAAGGTGCACTCTTACATTGGAAATTCCCTATCCTTATACCATACCAGGATTTTAAATTATGTGTGTGTGGGGTGGGTGGGTATGGGTAGGTAGTCAGACTCCAAAGAGACTAGGTTTGGTCTGTGTGAACAAGACTTGTATTACTTAGTGAAATTGATAAAAAAAAACAAAAAAAAACATAGTGAACTTGCTGTGGGGAGTGGAAAATCAAATGTTTTGGACAGCATCCTTCTTCAGGAAAAAGTTGATAGGAAAAAAAATTAATGACAGACAAGAGAGTTTTACATTCTTTAAATTAAAAGCACCGGCTGCAACTGATAAAGAATGCAAGGTCATAGGAGTTTCATATTTGAACTGGAATTGGTGTAAGGGAGAAACAGTGTGAGACAAATGGAAGGAAGAAAAGAAGTAAACAAAGTCAAGAGTGTAATGAAGGGAAGAAAGAAGATGAGAGGGGGAGTTGAAGGTCAAAGTGTTTAGTGAACTAAAAGAAGTGTTGGAGAAGAAGCAAAACATGTTAATTTTTCCTTAAGAATGTGGATCCAGGGTGTGTGACGATTGCAGCATTCTGATATTTGAGTGATGGAAAGGGTTGTAATGTTACAGTGTGTAGTGAAAGGTAGGTTTGCTTGGCATATGTAGTAATCTGCCTCATCATATTCTGTCTGACCCATGCAAGCATAGAAAAGTTGATATTTACATGATGATGATGATGATTCTTAGTATTTTTACAGTCATTTGGAATGCATATATATATATATATATATATATATACCGGAGTAAACACATAAATGTGAAACAAGGTGGAAAAAAGAGTACTCAAATACCAGGGGTAGAGTAATATGCTTTATTTAAAAGCAGCAGAAATTCAACAAAACCTGTTACTCGGAGTTTCACATTCCCCTTTGTCGGACAGTTTTTTTTTTTTAACAAAAACTGTTTGATGAACGGGAACGTGAAACTCCGAGTAACAGGTTATGTTAAAATTCTGCTGCTTTTAAATAAAGTATATATATATATATATATATATATATATAGGTGTCTTTTATCTTTTATTTATCTTTTACTTGTTTCATTCATTTAACTGTGGCCATGTTGGGGCACTGCCTTGAAAGGTTTTAGCCAAACAGATCGACCCTAGGATCTTATTTTTTTGAAGCCTATTACTTATTCTATTGGGCTCCTTTTGCTGAACTGCTAAGTTATGGGGAAGCAAACACATCAACACTAGTTGTCAAGCAGCGGGAGGGACAAATACAAACACAGAAGCACACATACTTTGATATATACTTATATACAACAGGCTTCTTTCAGTTTCTTGTCTGCCAAATCCATTCATAAGGCATTGTTGGTTTATAGTAGAAGACACTTGCCCAAGGTGTCACACAGTGGGACTGAACCAAGAACTATGTTGGTTAAGAAGCAAGCTTCTTACCACATAACCATGCCTGTGCCTGTATATATCTTATGTTTTTTTATGATTAAAAAAAACATAGATTTATTTATGTAATCACTGCAACCAACATGCAATCCTTGTACTTGTTTATAAAGTTTTATTTTTTACTTTACTTTCTTGCATTTGCAGGTAATAAAAAGCAAAAGCAAAATAAATATTTTTCTTGTTGTTGTTATCCTGGTATTAAAGTTAATAAAAGTGACATCTGGAATTATTTTTATTCTGCTATTCAAAATTTAATTTCTGGTTGCACGCTTGCATGAGAGTATGCACATACAAACATTGAAATGTTGGTAGGCTGGCATTAAGAGTAACTTAAATTTGAAGTCTTTGACTCCAGAGAGAAATTCTATTTATTTTTGTATTACTTTAAAAAAGAATTTTTTATTTAATTTTTTTATCCATATTGAAACCCATATGAACTCTATTATAATAGTTTCTCCTGATGCATGAATCCATTGTCAGAGTAATCATAATACTTCTTTCTAGTCTCTGTGAATATATCAGATGTGTCCATATTTGCTTACAGTTTTCTTTGTATACAGAGTCTAAGGCCTGTCTTTTTTTTTTCTTCTTTATTATTTTCATTTTGGCTTCATACATCTGCAGGAAAAAAAGCAGTTTACATTCTTAGAAAAGATAAATATTTGCCTTTCATTCCTTGATTTGCCCACAACTATAAGAAAAAATATAATTCAATATATATATATATATATATATATATATATATATATATATATATATATATATTATATATATATATATATATGTGTGTGTGTGTGTATGTATGTGTATGTATGTATATATATATATGTATGTATATATGTATATGAATGTATATATATATATATGTATATGTATGTATATATGTATGTATAAATTATAAAGGTAAAAAATTAAAATAATTTATTTCCAGTGGTTTGCATGCGTAATAAAAGTCATAAGTAAACATATTTTCAAAATAAGAGTGTATAAAGATTTATACACAGAGAGAAGACCTTTGGACAGGACTTCTTACATGCTAAAAAGGGCAGTTAAACTCAAACCACGTAAACAATAATTCTAAAGGCATGCCGATAATGGCACTAGAATGAAAAAAATTATCATTAGTTAATCCTATACTTGAGTTTCCCTATTAATAAGCAAATAAATAAATTTTCCTTCTGTAGTTCATTACTGAAGTGAGCAGCGACAGATCTAAGTTGAACATGACTAACACCCTTAACATTTGTTGCCTTACCTTGAAAAAAATCTTTATAAAATTGTCTCATAGCAGGGTACTCTCTTACTGGTGATAAATTATTAATTAAGGTTGCAAGCTAACTGCTGCTGGTTTTAGCCACAGGTCAGTCCTGTTCCAGTGGACTTATGAATAAAAGCATTCCCGCTGTGACCATTCCTGCTTTTATTTACTCATTCTATGCAGGTCTGTTGGACCTCATGGTTTAACGTCTTTTTTCTTTCTTCATCTTTTCATTTTTTTTTTAAGATGATAAGATGCTATGATTTAAGGAAGATTTTGCTGCTATTTGTAGTGGGTCAAGTCATGAACAATCATGTATAAGCTCCATTCCAACGAAAGTTATGCATGTCACATCTTGCTTTCATCTTTTGCGTAATGTAAAACGGAAATTAAAATTTTCTTAGATTGATTCTTAAGAACCTTTTAGTTAACTAGATTCTATTATGAAGTCCCAATCCTGAGCTGGAACTCACTACCGCCTTCATCATCGTTGGTATTATAATTTGGTGACATATGGTGGTGTTTTTAATTGAAAAGCCTTTATATATATATCTGTGTAATGTCTTCAGTGTGTATTTTATAATTTTTATAAAATGGCTAATTTTTTCTTCTTGGTGTTTATATATATATATATATATATATATATATAATATATATATATATATTTTTTATTAATAATTAGCTAAGTGGTGAAAAAGAAATAGAAGTCTGTCTTGATTTATAACAATAGTTGAGTATATGTCATTTACTTGCAGACATAGCCAAACAAATCACTGTCATCATTTTATCATCATCATCGATGCCATAATCATTGTAATTAACATCGTCATCATCAATCATTGCAATTAACATCATTATCATTATCATCACTGAGATCTTCTCATTAATCATCATTGTCACTGTTGTTATGATAGTCCACCATCAACTCCCCGTAATCATTATCATAATAATCAATGTTACAATTATTATGATCATTATAATTGATATCAGTATCATAAGCACTATCCTCCTCCTCCTCATCTGCCTCCCCCTTTTCCTCCTCCTCATCTGCCCCTCCTCTTCCTCCTCCTCTTTGTCCTTCCCCTCACCTGCCTCCCTCCCTCCCTCCTCCTCCTCCTCCTCCTCATCATCATCATCATCATCAATATTAGCAGTGCAATGTTTTTTTTTTGTTTTAGTTTTGCCCATT
This sequence comes from Octopus sinensis, assembly GCF_006345805.1. Classification (NCBI taxonomy): domain Eukaryota; kingdom Metazoa; phylum Mollusca; class Cephalopoda; order Octopoda; family Octopodidae; genus Octopus; species Octopus sinensis. The sequence continues at coordinate 82,155,792 of NC_043006.1, read as the reverse complement.
CTGACAATAGCATGGATAGGCCAGCTCTTATGCAATTGTGCCTAATAGAAATGATGATGGTGGTGATGATTATGACGGTGATGGTTGTTGATTGATGGTTATAAAGATTGCTGATGATTATGGTGATTGCTGATGATTACTGGCGATATCATTATAATATAAGATTGTGGCATTTAATGGTTGGTTGGCTGACTGGCTTGCTTGCTTGCTGGCTGGCTTGTGTCATGCATATAATTAGTGATTTGATTATGCCTGTAAATCTGAAAAGTTAGTTGATAATGGTATTTAGAAATTCAATAATTTCAATAAAAGTTTAAGTCAACACAGTTGTTTCAGTGCAATGGAACAGTTTGCAAAAAACATTTAACCAATTCCTTCAAGACATGATGGTGCCTTTGAATAAAGTTAAATTCTCAGTTAACATTAGTAACCACAATGTATTACTCTTTTACTCTTTTACTTGTTTCAGTCATTTGACTGTGGCCATGCTGGAGCACTGCCTTTTAGTCGAAAGCAAATCGACCCCAGGACTTATTCTTTGGAAGCCTAGTACTTATTCTATCGGTCTCTTTACCGAACCGTTAAGTTATGGGAATGTAAACACACCAGCATCAGTTGTCAAGTGATGTTGGGGGGAGAAACACAGACACACAAACATATACACACACATACATATATTTATGCATATATACAATAGGCTTCTTTCAGTTTCTGTCTATCAAATCCACTCACAAGGCTTTGGTCGGCCCGAGGCTATAGTAAAAAAAACACTTGCCCAAGGTGCCATGCAGTGGGAATGAACCCGGAACCATATGGTTTGTAAGCAAGCCACTTACCACACAGCCACTCCTGTGCCTATATACCAAAATATTATTTTATTATTTATAAATTTTAACCACAAAATCTTATATGGATCCCAAGGTTTGTATAGATCCTGATTGAGAACTACTGACCTAGCATAAAATTGCTTCCCTTACTACTGTAGTGCTACTTAGCTGAAATGGATCCTAATCTTGCAAGCCACTAAGCAGCCTCTCTAGTGCTGGTACCATAGAAAATGCACTCAGTACACTCTCAAAAGTGATTTGTGCTAAGAAGGACACTCAGCTATAAAAACCATGTCAAAAAACATTTGAGTACAATGCAGTCCTCCAACCCCACTCATCCTGTCAAACCATGCCAGCATGAGACACAGATGTTTAACCCTTTCATTACTGTATTCATTTTGAGATGCTCTGTGTTTTTTTTTTTTAATTAATTTTAAATATAACAAAGAATTTAGTAAAATAACTTAGTTATCATTAAGCTAGTGTTAGGAACATGAATTATGACTAAAGTTTGGTGGAAGATTTTGATTAAAAACTTATGAAAACAAGACATTTTTACTACAGAACCAGACGCAGAGTCAGCCAGGTTGATATTGAAAGGGTTAAAGATGATGACGATAATGATAAGGATGATAATGACATTTTGCTAAATTGATATTTTTATTAAACTGAAATTTTTACTGAATTGACAATTCATCAAGTTGTCATTTCATTAGGCTGACACTTCACTAAATTGATGTATATCTCAATCAACTTTTCACTAAATTAGTATTTCATTAAATTGAGTCAAGTACATCTACATAAAATAAAAATCAAATGGAAATTGTAGTTGGCTATCTGTACTGGTGGCACGTAAAAAGCACCATCTGAATGTGGCCAATATCAGCGCCGCCTTGACTGGCTTCCATGCTGGTGGTACGTAAAATGCACCAACCGATTGTGGCTGTTGTCAGCTTCCCCCGGCACTTGTGCTGATGGCACGTAAAAAGCACCCACTACACTCATGGAGTGGTTGGCATTAGGAAGTCGATCCAGCTGTAGAAACACTGCCAGATCAGACTGGAGCCTGGTGCAGCCTCCTGGCTTCCCAGACCCTGGTTGAACCGTCCAACCCATGCTAGCATGGAAAACGGATGTTAAACGATGATGATGATGATGACATTTTTACTAAATTGACATTGCTTACTGAATACTCTTAGAGTAAAAAATATGAACGATTATCACACAATTTTTATCCCTTTTTTTTGTTTGTTTGCATTTGATTGTGAATCACAACTAGCCACATCAGTTGGACACAAGTCTGGGCATGACTACCAACTATTATTTAGCATGCTGCAAACACCCCTGTCATTAGTATTCACCCTCTGTAGTCATTATGACGTGGCAGTAACAGTTAGACTATGCTTTGCTAAGATCTTATAAAATCAAAACATACCAAAAGTATGATCTCTCAATCAAGGATGAAACTCACTTCCTATTGTAATCTACTTTGCTACATGAAGATGAAACACTTGGAAGTAACTCTAAAAGATTCATCAAAAAATATTGGATATTATATATTACATATTTTCATGATACAAATATTTGTTAATATTATCTTGTTGAGTGACTTGTCCAGACTAATGCTGCTCTCTCTTCTACACCGGATGTTCTTATCTTTCCTAGCTGTCTTCATATCTTCAACTTGGTAGCCATTGTCTTTCACAAGATGATTGATATATACTCTTTTTGGTTTGCTAATACCAATTCCTGCTGATTTCTGTTGAAGTAAATTGTTCAGTTTATGAGTTAAATCTAGATTTAACAAAGAAGACAACTAAAATGTTCAAATCCAGACTGGAAATCATACAAAGCAATTGAGGAATTCTACGAAGCAATTGAAGAATTCTACGAAGCAATTGAGGAATTCACGTGAATTAGTTAAAGTTGAATTGTTGTAACAGGACTATACAACAGAGGTATTTCTTTTTCCCTTGGTAGAATTGGGATTATTCAGATTAAAATAGTGACTAAGCATTAACATGAAACAAGCTGAGCCTAGGTTTCTGGATTTCATCCAAAACTATATATTCTTCCATTTAGGCAGCATATGAATTGTATTGCATTTTCCTTTCATCCGAGATGATCTAATGCCGGTTTATAAAAGAACTTACAGTACAATTCACCATGTCTGTCTGTCTGTCTCTCTTTTCACCTGCTCATCTGTCAAGAACTGTTTAAAGCCTTTGTTGTTTTTATTTACTTAACAGTAAGTTGAGATATCATTCTGTGGTTAAGCTCATTTTGCATGTGGTTCTTTGTTCAATTCCAAAGCTTGGTGCCTTAGGCAAGTATTTTCTGCCATAGCTTCAGGTTGACATACAAATGCTTTATCAGTGAAGCTTAACATGAAACTGGTTGTCTTTCTCTGTGTGTGTGTGTGTGCATGCATGTGTATGTGAATATATATATATATATATATATATATATATATATATATAATTATCATCATTTAACATCTGCTTTCCATGCTGGCATGTGTTGGATGGTTTGACAGGAGCTGATCAGACAGAAGACTTGCACCAGACTTCTGTGTCTGTTTTGACACAGTTTTTTTTTGGGCTGGATGCCTTTCCTAACCAACCACCCAGCAGAGAATCGTTTTAACAATCTGTTTCCATGTAAGATAACAACATATAAATATGTATGTGTGTGGGTATCTTTCTCTGACATGTCAAAAGATTGTCACACCAGCAAAAACCAAAGCAGTGTGCTGAGACAAAAATACTTTGTGGATTGTTTTTTTTCTCAAGTTGCAAATACACTGAACTCACCATATCCAGTATATTTTCATGCTATAGTTAACTCTTTTCCAATATTTAGATGACCTCCAGTCCTCCATGTTAGCTAACCTTTTCTTAGTTATGACTAACATTTATGCTTTCCAATGCTGTTGACTGTTCACCAGTATATGAAGCTGTTCCTGAAAATAAAAGGAAGCATAAGAAAATCGTCAAATTTATCCTGAACACCTCGTGTGTGTGTGTGTGTGTGTGTAAATTTTATCAGACAAAAAACATTTATTTTTTTCTAAGATAAAGTGTCAGTTTCAAAATGTCTCAGACACCTCTTCTCCCATACCATGCGAAGCTATGAAGTTGTGAACTTCCTTTTCTACATAATATATTATATGTAATATATTATACAGCAATAAAATTACATAGTTAATGAAATAACGCAGAACACCTGCGCAACAGACACCTGCAATTTAGACACATGGATTTTGTAGGTGTGCATGTTCAAAGTAAAGCTACTATTTATGTAGTTCTTTACTTCAGATAGAATCAGTAGATAGGTTAGGTTATGTACAACCAGTAGAGTAAAAGTGTGATCTCTCTTACTACCAAAAGGCCCCGAGATAATACTTAGGATGTTCAAAAGATCGCTGATTTATGAATCAAACATAACAGAAAACTCACACACAACATATGCATATAGGCAGCAAACACAATAACACCTGTTTCTCTCTTCCCTTTCTCTTCCCTCTCTCTTCCCCTCTCCTCCTCTTTCTCCCTTCTCTCTTGCTTTCTGACTTTTTCCAATTAACCTTCCTTGTAATAAATAGATAGAAAAAACATTATTATGATGACTGTTAGTGATTTGGGCATTGGGTATTCATTATGATTATGTTTTCATTAGTGTTCTTATGGTTTATGTTTCGCACCACATCAAAGCAGAGCTAATGATCAAAGACATTCCAACCATGACCATCCTGTCTGTCTGCATATCAGGATCCATCTTAAATAAAAGAATGTTTTATGGTATTTATTTTGGCTTTACTTTCTGAGTTCAAATTCCATCAAGGTCAACTTTAGCTTTCATTCTTTTGGAGTCAATAAAATAAGTACCAGTTGAGTACTGGGGGTCAATTTAATTGATTTATTAACCCTCCCCCACAAATTTCAAGCCCTTGCGCTTATAGCAGGAAGAATCCTTTAAGGCATTTGGGCATGGTGATTTGAGGGGGGAATTCAGGCTGTTACTTCCATCTTGCAGATTGGTTGATCATAAAGAGGTGGTCCATCGGCATGTTTTGTAGATATTTTGGTTGAGGAAGAAAATAGGGGGACCAGAGAGGGGTTAGATGGGTCAATGTTTTGGAAGGAAAATATTCCTTTACTGTTGTTAATAACTCATTCTAATCATCCATATTTCATAGATGAGGAGTGGTATGTGAATGTTTGTGTGTGTGTGTGTGTGTGTGTGTGTGTGTTGGGGGTGGGGAGAGACAAAAGAATTCTAATGTAATAATACCAACTCCTTTCCTCTTGACACAACCACCACAATCACATGACAATCACCACCAGTATATACATAAATACATACCATTCTCAGCTCTGTCATTACCAGCAGGGACCCTTGTAATCTGTTGGGTTGCTGCCTTCACCACCACCACCACCACCACCACCACCACCACCACCACTACCACCTACAAATTGCCACCACCACCACCACCAGTGATAACACTATCATTGCTGTCAATCATCCTAACTAGAACTAGTAGCATCTCTACCATTAGCCTCCCTCTTTCCTGCTGTCACCACCACCACCACCACTACCACCACCACCACTACCACCACCACCAATACCACCACTACCATTATCTCCACTACTATTATCATCACTGCTGTCAATCTGTGTAAATAGGAATGAATGACATCACAGGCTTCTGTGACCTCCCCTGTTGCTGCATATCCTGCCACCCTCCCACCCCCAACCACCACAATTGTTACCTCCACCATGATCACCACCTTCATCATCACCTGTGCTTCATCACCATGTCTTGCTCTGTAGTGGCCATGACCCTTTTATTTATCTGCATTCAATTCAGAAGGAAATTTTTTTCATTTGCTGTCCTAGCTTTGTACCTTGATGGTCACAGCAGCTCAAAGTCAATCAACACTTAAGTTTCCAAACATTTGTACTAGTAACCCTCTGTATTCTTTCAGTATTAAGAAAGCTTATCAAGTCATACCAAAGCCAGGAATAGTCATAGTCACAATGACTGACATCATCATTAATGTTTTTTCATCGGCCTGAGAGTCGGGTTGCTTGGGAACGCAGCCCAAAGCAGGTGGTAAGCTCCATGCAAGGTTAAATACGGGCCCCGAGTCTGATAGCCGCCAAGTGCCACTAGGGAAAGTTGAAAAGAACGTTGGAGAGAGAGTTCAAGAGAGGGGCAAAAGAGAGAGGGAGAAACAGATAGGGAGAGAGGAGGGAGAAAGGGAGAGGGAGAAAGAGAGCGGGGGAGGATATTAGATCTCTCTTCCATACTGAGAAGATCTAACCTTTCTTTATGCTTCAGCACGCCCATTTCCATGCAGTAGAGAGGATTCTCTGCTGAAAACAATGGTTCCATCTTCATTTATTATGAAGCAATCATTTATGGTAAAGCTAACTTCAAAGCACTTCCAAATGTAAAAACTTAAATTCACATCATGAAAGTAGAATTCCTTTGTCGTCAATACACAGAGAAGTTAATCATAGACCTCCTTGATAAAGCAAAGCAGTTTATTTTACTAAAATTTACTTGCCCTTATAAAAGCCAATAAATAAACAGATAATGACTTGATTAATCTGCCGTATTTAATGGCATAAAAGATTCACATGCATATTAAATGCACTCCAATTTCAACTGCTCATATTTGGAAAAGGTATCTTTTAGTGTATTAAAGCAATCTAGGCCCAAATTTGCATATAAGACCCAAGGGGAATTTTTAAGACTTTTTTAGGAAAAAACTGTCATATGAAATTGAATATATGGTACTTTTCTATGTATTTGTTGGTCTCTTTTTTATACTGTACTGTGTTCTATATATATATATTTCTTTACTACCCACAAGGGGCTAAACATAGATGGGACAAACAAGGACAGACAAAGGGATTAAGTTGATTACATCGACCCCAGTGCGAAACTGGTACTTAATTTATCGACCCCGAAAGGATGAAAGGCAAAGTCGACGTTGGTGGAATTTGAACTCAGAATGTAACGACAGACAAAATACCGCTAAGCATTTCGCCCAGTGCGCTAACGTTTCTGCCAGCTCGCCGCCTTCTGTGTTCTATATAGAGAGTAGCAAACTGGTACTCTCTCTCTCTCTCTGTACCCCCCCCCCCCCACATGCACATACGAACCCCTCTGCTGACCAAGTTTGTCCACGTATTTACACATGTTGCCCATGTATGCATGCTTCTCCTCTCCATATTTATCCCGCCCCCAAAAAGATGTTGGCCAAGGACAGTATGGCTTTGCACCACAGTCATTACAGATGTTGCTGTTAAGAATGAAAAGAGAACGGAGACCATAAGGTCTCAACACTAACAGCTCTTCAAAATATCTCTTTACCCTTTTACTTGTTTCAGTCATTTGACTGCGGCCATGCTGGAGCACCGCCTTTAGTCGAGCAAATCGACCCCCAGGACTTATTCTTTGTAAGACTAGTACTCATTCTATTGGTCTCTTTTGCCGAACCGCTAAGTTACTTGAATATGTATATGTAATTGTATGTATGTATGTAAATTTGTATATGTGTGTGTGTATATATATTCTTTTACTTGTTTCAGTCATTTGACTGTGGCTATGCTGGAGTACTGCCTTTAGTTAAACAAATCAACCCTAGAACTTATTCTTTGTATGCCTAGTACTTATCCTATTGATCTCTTTTGCCAAACTGCTAATGTGGTTGGGAAGCAAGCTTCTTATCACACAGCCACTAAAAATGTATGTGTATATATGTATATACATGAATGTGTTTTTTGTATAGTTATATATATATATATATGCTTTTGGTGCAAATGATTTTTTTATATGGTGCTGTTTTTACAATCCTGTAAGTAATAATAATGGTATTTTTATATAAGCTTAAAGCTTATGACAATCACCTTGCAATGACTAAGGAAAATAGTCTAATAAAGGGGCATACAAGCCCTTGACAGAAAAAAGGCTTTCCTATCCGAGAGAGAGAGAGAGAGAGAGAGAGAGATGTATGAAGAATATAGAAATATGAAATATTAACATTTTTTGTTTCTTTAGAAAGTATCCAATTTACTGAATTCCCAATGGAAATCTGACATGTTCTTATTCTTCATTCTGGCAACTCCTGCAGCAGCACTGGTGCCAAGCTGTATTAGTGCTTGCCTATTGCAAAGAACAGTATTGTTGCCATGGATAGGGGAGGCTTACATGCAAGGACAGCATTGATCTTTCATACAACCTAGCACTTTGGCCTGCTGTCTGGGTAGGCCATTTCAGAGTTCCATCACCTTGATCTAACCAACAAGAACTGACTGAAGCAATATTTTCTAGGTGTAGTTCTACCATCGCATGAGACATGGAAATGCCATAGATTTTTAGCCAGGCTTATTTTGTGACCTTGTTTTATTTAATAATAAAAATTATTTAAAAATTACCAGAATATTTTAGTTCCCTTCAGGGATATGAAAAATATTTAATTTCATTTGATGTTTACTATAACCATGAGAGTAAGATGTTGAGGAGGAGGAGTAGCAGTTAGAGGGGTTATTGTGGCATCATTTTTGAAATATTTTGTAATTTCACTATGACTAGTATTCATTTCTTCAATATTTTATAATTGCACCATTTATATTTTGAGTCAAGCATTGCAGTCTATCTAAACAAACACATATGTCAGTGTTGTACGGAGTACCAAATATCTAACTAAAATTAAAAAGGTGTGGTGAAGAAAAAATTTCTTATTACTTGTTAACTTATATTATTTCATTAACTTTGATTAGATGCCAATCTCTCTGTCTGGAAGATGGCAGCCAGATTTACGATAATGCTCATATGCATCCACTACTGGTTGCATACACTTGAGTTTTTGCACACTCCATCTGCCAACAATGCAACTATTACGTAATTCCGAGCCCCAAGAAACCTCTGTCAGACCTGAAATGTCATGTCCTAGCTCAATAGTTTTCTGTATCTTTTGTATTCCATATAAATCTGTTCTGTGATTGTATAAATATCTATATGCTTATACATGAATGTTCATCTTCTGAATATTTTTCAATTTTTATTTCACTCTCTCTGTCTTTATATATATATCCCTGTATATATTTACAAGTATATATGTATGTATACATAATATATTAAGCCTAAGCATGTTTATTTGTTTACTTGTATCATTATCTCTGCACACACAAACACACACACAAACACACACTCTCACACACACTATCAGACACACACAATAGGCTTTCATATGCTTTCCATCTACCAGTTCTACTCACAAGGCATTGGGTGGTCCAAGATTACAGTAGAAGACATACCAAAGGTGTTGTGCAGTGAGACTGAACTCAAAACTACATGGCTGTGAAACAAACTTCTTAACCGCAGAGCCATGCCTTCCCCCAATTGTATATCTATGAACCTGTATGTGTGTGTGTGTATGTATATATGACAAGGTATGTATATATGACAAAGTATTAATAATGATATTATTAAGGCGGTGAGCTGGCAGAAACGTTAGCACGCCGGGCGAAATGCTTAGCGGTATTTCGTCTGCCATTACGTTCTGAGTTCAAATTCCACCGAGGTCGACTTTGCCTTTCATCCTTTCGGGGTTGATTAAATAAGTACCAGTTACGCACTGGGGTCGATGTAATCAACTTCATCCGTTTGTCTGTCCTTGTTTGTCCTCTCTGTGTTTAGTCCCTTGTGGGTAGCAAATAAATTGGTATTAATAATGGCCATTACATAATTTTCTTTATTAGAGTAAATTTGACCTACAGCTATTTCCAGTAGTCACTGTAGGTATGTTACTGATAGGTTTACTCATTTGGTCTATTGATCAGTTGAGAAAAATTGAACAGTCTAAGTAAATTAATGCAACTTTTGTCAGAGCCATTTCTGGTTATAGCAAAGTAGAACACTGAAGGAATGGTATGCATACATGCACACATGTTTGCACTCACTCACATACACACACATACATGTATATACATATATATTTAATAATTTCAAAGTAGAAACTCAAGATGCTGAGTGAAAATATATATATATATATATATATATATATGATGGGCTCCACTACCTCAAATGTTCTTAAAATTTAAATCCATATCTTTGTCTATATATCTACCTTCTCTATAATGTTACCACTTGATATGAAAATTATGTATTAATGGAAAACCTCTATCAATGGCTGATGAGTGCTCAGCATTTTAAAACTGTTGTAATACTTACAACATTTAATAGAATGATGTAGTGCGAAACGATCGTACTAAATTACCAGAGTTATTCTTGTTGCTTATTTTGATTATAATCACCCCATGGATTTATATAGATAACACCATACAGAATTCTGGTGCATCTAACTTAAGTACCATATTCATTTGAATCTAAATTTTGCTGAACTTATATATATATATATATATATATATATATATATAATATATATATATATATATATATATATATGCATATATATGCCAAATCTACTCACAAGGCATTGGTTGAAGCCAAAGCTACAAAAGAAGATATTTGCCCAAGATACTGCTGAGTGGAACTGAACTCGAGGCCATGTGGTTGTGAAGCAAACTTCTTAACCATACAGCTATGCAATTCCTCCTTTTTTTTCTAAAAAAAAAAATTCCCTTGCCAGTCTACCATGAGGACATTCCATGTTCTCTCATGTATCATGTCTCACATGATAGACATAAATAGATTCAGACTGAGTTGAGTCAGCTTCTGTGTGGTCACTTGTTGCATGAGAAATTGTAACCAAATCTCTTTCTCATTTCACATTATATCCTGGGAAAAAGAAGTGTACATCAGACTGTGTTGTGCTAGATATACAAAGATCCTGGTTCTGATGTTTCAGGCACAGGTGTGGCTGTGTGGTAAATAGCTTGCTTACCAACCACATGGTTCCAGGTTGAGTCCCACTGTGTGGCGTCTTGGGCAAGTGTCTTCTGTGTATGCATGCGTATGTACGTACATGCATACATACATACATACACACATGTATGCATACATACACACATACATACGTACATATATATGACGAACTAACTGTTACTTTCTCAGATGCAGCACGGATTTTTGTCAGTGAACAGGTCGCGGATTTTAGCGCCGAAAATACTTTGACAAATTAAACTTAAATGTTGAAGTGAATCGAACGGCTTTTGTGTGTTTCTTAAATGGCTTATAAACACCTTCCACGCTGCAATTGTTTTCGTTTCAGCACACGATTTCAGATCAAATTACTTGCTATGCGAGTACATCTCCTATATATATATAATATATATATATATATATATATATATATATATATATATATATATACATGTGTGTGTGTGTGTGCTTGTCCCTCTACCATCACTTGGCAACCAATGTTGGTACAGTTCTATACTTAAGAGATGAGGAATTATGTACATTATTTATATTATTTGCATTTGACAGATATTTGTCCTCATCTTGTTTGTAGTTAACACAATGTTTCGGCTGATATACCCTCCAGACTTCTTCAGGTGTCTTGGGGAAATTTTGAACCTGGGTTCAATGGTATTCCTAAGGTATTTTTTCATTATTATTATTATTATTATTATTAGTGTTATTATTTTTAGTGTTATTATTATTAGTCAGGTCACTGCTTGGAATCAAACTTGGAATCTTGGGGTTAGTAGCCTGTGTTCTTAACCACTATGCCATATGCTGATGTTGGTGTGTTTACATCCCTGTAACTTAGCAGTTTAGCAAAAGAGACCTATAGAATAAGTACAAGGCTTGCAAAGAATATTTCCTGTGCTCAATTTGTTCAGCTAAAGGCAGTGCTCCATCATGGCCACAGTCAGATGACCAACAAATAAAAGAATACAGAATGTTCTCCAAAAGAATACAGAAGGTTCTCCAAGTCTGTGTTGAAATAAGGCCAAACAACAACAAACAACAACAACAACAACAACAACAGTTTACTGACTGATCAACAACATGACATATGTGCGCTCAATCAGGACTGACCTGGGGCTAAACTATAAAAATAACAGCATTCCAAGTTGAAATAAATCATGTTTCCTCCCCCACCACCTGTATTTGTAAGAGTTGGCAAGATTTAGCATGACAATAATGTGAAGCTAAACAACAACAACAACATCAACAACTGCAGCAAACCAAGTTTAATTGAGCCAATGAGGAGAACCTCAATATGGTCATTTGATTTGCCAGAAATGGCAGCTAAATCTCCTGTAGATTACATCTTATCACTTTTGAAAAAGGACTCTTTAAATAGTTATGTAATGATAAAATCCTTGATAAATATGATGAGATTGTTACAACTAAGATTACCTTTGATCACAGGTCTGCTTGATCTGCTGATCTAGGGGCTAAACATCATCAACAAAAACAGCAGCAGCTGCCACTGGTGTTGCTGCTGCTACCACCACCACTCATGTTTCATAGGGTTATGAGATCAGCAGTCATGCTGTCAAGATTACCATTGCTTAGTGTTTGCATTGGTGTTCATTCAGGTATTGAAAGCAAAACTACCTTCAAAACAGGTCAATGACTTTTCTTTTTTACTTCCTTTTTTATTTTTTTTTTACTGTAGACAATAAATGAAACATGGCTGCTTACATATTTTTTAAATTTATTTTTAATTCAATTTTCTCTTTTGATGGTTAGGTAATCTGTGTCACATGCTTCGTTCAGGAGTTAATGTTTTGTGACTAATGTTAGCAACATGTCTACATAATACACTGAATAAATGTTATCTCGGATACGTTGTGTGTCTGGATGCAAAAGAAAAAAGAAGCCCCCCCCAAAAAAAACAATCAAACAACAGCAACAACAACAATACACTCGCAGTGTGACTATGGCTAGGAATGTGTGTTTGATCATAGGTCTGCTCCAGCAGAACCTGGAAACAAACACAGCAGCCACAATAGCAGCAGCAGCAGTGAATATTCTTGACTGCCCTTCTTATCAACCTAAATTGCACACTAATGTATCAGTATTTCTTAAGATGGTGTGTGCATGGATCATATGGACTCTAGTTAAGAACCACTGCGGTAGATAATGGCTTCTATGGGGCATTGAGACAGAAGGACACAAATCTGAAGAGGGAAGGGTGAGATACAGCAAAGCATGTGCTTAGAGCATCAAGGGAAGTGGGGAACCACAGTAAAAGTAAATGGTTTATGGCACAAAAGAAATCACTTTAAACTTGCTAAAATAACATTTAAAGTGGTTTATATGATTGGAAATATAATTTCGAAATGTACAGAGGATTTAATTAAAGGCTTTTTAATTAAAGAAACAATAGGAGAAAACTTTTCAAATATAGATAAAATGGAAGTATACAAAATTAAACATTATTTTCCAGTTAGTTTTATTTCACTCTGAAAAATAAAAATTCATTTTATGGTTTATTATTGCTTATATTTTGAATTACATATGTAGAGAGGCACCAAAATTTTTCAAGTGCTTAGGACCTCTATCGGTTTTAATCAGGCCATAGTAAAACGACTCATTAATTAAACCAAATTAAGTAATTATCTAGCACTGTGCATCTATCAACCCTGGAAGAAACTCTGGAAAAATTTGAACTTAAAAACGTGTAAAGTGATGTACGTACTGTGTAATATCAATATAACCATTATACTGCCATGCTTCACTCTTTCAATGCTTTTAATAATAAACCAGTTTGAAGAATTACTTGAGTTCCTTCTCTCCATAATACAAGGGTAAACTTTATTTTCATTTTTATTGTTGTTATTATCCAGGGAATGTAGATTCATTCTTCCTTGGCAGTAACTCACAGTTGTTTTTGTTCTGATTTTATATCCTGTTTGTTTAAGCAACTATTCTCATTTTATACACTCTCTCTCAGTCTTTCTCTCTCTCTCATTCTCTCTCATATACAAAACTATGTATAAACATAGATAAAAATATACACATAAACACACTTTATTTTTCTTTGAGAGTGATGGAAAGAATTCGGGTTTTGACCAGTTTCTTTAGATTTGCGTTTAATCAAATTGTCAATCATCAGAGAAGAACCCCCTTAACTACCCCCCTTCCCATTTAATCTTGCTTCATGGAAAACAAAAGCCTAAGACTGATTCCCCTCCTTGTTCTTAACACATTCTTTCATCATAACTGTACAAACTCTCCTCCTCCCCCAACCATCTCAAAAAACATAGCCCTGCTGTGTTTTTATCTAATTAACAATATAGATGTATTTTTGTTGATTTTTCTCTTAGTAACCTTCCTACCCTTGTGATGATCACAAAGAATTTAGTATGAATGTTGGTGTGTGTGCAGGTGTGAATATGTATGAAGGTATATACATATGTATGGATACATGTTGCTGTTTCTCTATAATATATTATATATATATATTTTAAAATACTATATGCAGCCAGCTGTACCCTGAACTTACTTGGGGATTATTAATACCCAAATTACTATATAATTACTTGAAATCGCTGTATTTTGCATAGATTGCTGTAAAAAGTTTTTGGCAGTTTACTCAGCATTGCTGCATTTGAAAAATATGGGGGAGAATACAAAGTAAGCATCATAAATCATAAAAATACAAATGAGCAAATGAACAGACAATGTGTTAAAGAGGACTCTTTAGTCTTGCTAGAGACAGGGACAAGACGTCTGCTTCAGTGTTAGTGCTCCAATAAGATGCATGTAGTACACTCTGTAAAGTGTTTGGTATTTGGAAATGCATTCAGCCATAGATGCCATGCAAAAAAATGGGATGTATGTGTGAGATGTGGGTTTTGACTTGTCCAAGAGAGCAGTAGCTTCAAATAAGAACTGAATTAGTTTATTACTACCTGGTAAACATATGCAATTGTGGAAATTAAAATAAAGAACAAGAAAGTAATGCAATCACTTTTATGAATTAAAAGAATAATTTTGAAACACAGATATAATATGGGCGATACCAGTGTCGCATAACTGGCATGTAAAAAGCATCCTTCAAACGTTGAGCGATATGCTATGTTTGAGAAAACCTGTCAGATCAAGTGAAATCATAGTCATGGCCTATGCCAGTGCTGTCTGTCAGGTACCCATGCCAGTGGCGCATAAAAAGCACCATTAGAGCGTTGGGTGCCAAGGGGGCAGTATTTGTTCCTTCTCGAGCCATGCCTGGCTCATAAGGGCTGGTTTCCCGGTTTCCTTGGCGTATAGGTTCCCCACCTGGACAGGACACCGGTCTGTTGTAGGTGAGCTGTAAGATGCAGGAAGAAAGAGTGAGAGAAAGTTGTGGCAAAAGAGTCAGCAGAAATTTGCTATTACCTGCTGCTGGAGCCGCATGGAGCTTAGGTGTTTCGCTCATAAACACACACATTACCCAGTCTGAGATTCGAACCCGTGATCCCTCGACCGCGAGTCCGCTGCTCTAACCACTAGGCCATGTGAAGGAGGCAATGACAGGTGACTGAGACCTTGGCAATATACTGTGCTTGTGTTGACCTGTCAAGCCAAGTAAGACTATAGTCATGGCTGATGCCAGTGTCAGGTCAATAGCAATCATACTGGTGGTGTGTAAAAAGCACTCACTACACTCTTGGAGTGGTTGGCATTAGGAAGGGCACCAAGCTGTAGAAACCTTACCAAGTCAGATTGGAACCTGGTGCAGCTCCCCAGCTTACCAGTTTTCAGTCAAACTGTCCATATGTGAGGACAAATACACATAGGAATAAATATGAACACAGTAATATCCATATAGAATAGTGGAGGCACATGGCTTAGTGGTTAGGGTGTCAGCATCATGATCGTAAGATTGTGGTTTTGATTCCTGGACCGGGTGACGCACACGTTGTGTTCTTGAGCAAAACACTTCATTTCATGTTGCTCCAGTCCACTCAGCTGGCAAAAATGAGTAATCCTGCGATGGACTGGCGCCCCATCCAGGTGGGGAATTTCTATGACACTGAAACCGGGAAACCAGCCCTTATGAGCCTGGCATGGCTCGAGAAGGTTTGTATTATATAGAATATGAAAGCTCTGAGTTGTAGGTTGCCCACCATCACTACTTACAGTTCTTTGAGTGCTACTGACAGCAGGCTCACCTTTTATAACTAGTAATATATATTAATTTTATTTTCTCTTTATATTTTTATAGGCAATCACTATAAGGTATGATATACTTTTATAACTAGTAATATATATTAATTTTATTTTCTCTTTATATTTTTATAGGCAATCACTATAAGGTATGATATACTTTAAATGGTACGTAATGGCAAATGCAAATCAACTGTAATATTTAACATTCTAAAATATTGCTGAAACATCTATAACCAGACATAAACACTTGAACAATTAATAGTTTATCTCTTGAATAAGGCTCGTTCAAATATGTACAATTTTACATTATCTATCTTTCTATCTATCCATCTATTTGTCTGTCTGTCTGTCTGTCTCTATCTATCTATCTATCTATCTATCTATCTCCATCCTTCCATCCATCCATCCATCCATCTATCTATATACCTATCTATCTACCTATCTATCTACCTATCTATCTATCTATCTATCTATCTATCTATCTATCTATCTATTTTTATTTATTTATAACCATATAATCTTATGAACATTTAGCCATATAACGTTTCATAACCTTTGAATTTTTATTCAGTTTATTATTTCCTTTTCAGTTTTTTTCTTTTCAATATTTTTTTTTTTTATTTTCTATCATCTCTTATTTTATTTACCTTCCACAGACGATTTTTATTGAGTATCTTATGTAAACTAAAGTTCATTGATGTGAAAGCAAATCACCTGTAAATACTCCTCATTTTGAAATTTCATGAAAATGTATATAATCGGAGCAACTGGAGACCTTGATTGTGCAATTTATAGCTTGTAAAATTTTGCAATTTAGGATTCATTCACAGTTTATTTCTAATTTCAAGACTCAATCAGCAAAAAAAAAAAGCATTCAAAAACCCCCTTTTCTCAAATTTCTCAACCATTACAAGAAAATGCTCTGTTTTTCCCCTTTCTTCTCTTTCCCTTTCACCTATTACCTGCTTTCCTTACACAGAGGTTTTTGTTTTTACTCTGGGCGCTTAACCTAAATGTCTTCAGAATAATGGATCATTTTATGCTGAACTTCATTTCCTGTCTGATGATGGAAACATGAAATTAGAATAACCAGATGTGAGAGTGTTATTTATAAATTGTAACAGGACCAGCTGATATATAACACTCTTTCTCTGGTATTGAGTGCTATTTTACTTTCTTATCTGTAAGTGCATACTATATATATGTTTGTGTGTGTGTGTGTGGGGGGGGCATGTGTGTGTATGTGTAAATATATGTATATATATATATATATATATATAAATAAGGATAAGATCGTTAATTTAAAAATAAAATAACGATTTTATCAAGTGGTCAGCATGGAAAAAATAACCTTCAAAGGTAATAATTATTAAAATTATAAATTAGGGTATCTATGAGATACCCTAATTTATAATTTTATATATATATATCTCCGAAGAGGCCTTGTGATATTTTTGTTAATGTCTCATTTATATCTATATATTGACCAACCATAAAGGGCTAATATTGGTAAAATGAGACATACTTATTGACATGGCCGAAACAGCTGTAAGATCTAATTTATACTTATATTTATATTTACTTGTATTTATATTCTCTTTTATATATATTCTACTTATTATACAACATTACTCTTTTATGTACATTCCTTTATGTACACTGATTTGTTCTGCTTTTTATATTTAACCCTACAGTCTCTTATGTGGTGGTTTAATAAAGTATGTGATTGAGTATTATCTGGTAATTGATATTTGATTTAGATGTATTTCTCCATTTTCTTATCTTGTATATTACATATTATATATTTTCATTACATATATAATATGTAATATATGGAGACAAACATTATTCCTGATTGGCTTGAAAAATTGTTAGGATATTAAGATGTTTTTGTTAACAAAAAAAAAGCAATGGTAACCTTAATACACAAATAAAGAAATTTTACCCACCAATCCGGTATTGAGCTATCATTCTTGTTGTTCCACAGTTATGTATATATATATAAATGTGTGTGTGTATATGTATATATATATATATATATATATATATATATCTATATGTGTGTGTGTATATGTATATATATATATATCTATATGTGTGTGTGTATATGTATATATATATATATATATCTATATGTGTGTGTATATATATATATATATATACCAAAAATTAATTTACGAAGGTGTCATTAATTCTATTATTATCCAATGTAACTATTTTAAAAATGATAATAACAGAATCAATGACACAAGCGATAACAGGCCAAAAAATAGCATTAAATAGCCGAGGGATTACAATTAATCAAAGGACACAGTAAGTATGTCTACCTGCTTGAAATAACAGTCAAAATTCTTATTAAATCGCCAAAAATACACTGATGAAAACTACAGAAATCAAACGATTTCTGTAGTTTTCATCGGTGTATTTTTGGCGATTTAATGAGAGTTTTGAGTGTTATTTCAAGCCGGTAGACATACTTAGTGTGTCCTTTGATTAATCTTTATATATAAAAGTGAAGTTGTGTGTCTGTCTCCGACGATTTAGATTCCTAACTACTCCCACATTTTGCGGTGCAGTTTAACCAAAACCGGGTATCTTATAGTCGTGATTCATATCGAGCCCTTCTGGGTATTAGCGCACGTCTATGATGAGTCTACGATTTAAAAAAAAATTTACCATCATTTTTTTCCATTTTAATGCATTTTTTCGCTATTATATAAGGGAAGTAACTCTCTAAAAATGTCTACGATGAGTCAACGATTTAAAAAAAAATTTACCATAATTTTTTTTCCATTTTTAATGCATTTTTTTGCTATTTTTTGGCTATAACTCTCTAAAAATGCTTATATAATTATTTCCCTTACAAACCCGAGCAACGCTGGGCGATACTGCTAGTTTTATATATATATATGTATATATATCGGTTTCAGTCATTGGACTGTTGCTATTCTGGGTACCCCATTGAAAACTTTGGTCACTCTATTCATCTCCTGGTTAATTTTCAAGTTTGATGCAATATATTGTTTCTTATAGTTGAACTGCTAAGGTATAGAGATGTAAACAAACGAACACCAGTTATCAAGTGCTGAAAGACAAACTGAGTACACACACATACATGCTCATATATGCATGTATATGCTTCTATATATATACGTGTGTGTGTGTGTGTATGTATACACACACACACACACATCTATATATATACAAGGTGTGATCAATAAGTATCTGGTTGTTGCCATAGTAATGAAGCTAAAGCACAGAGTGAAGCCGCTTGGTAAAAATTGACCTTGAACTCTGCTGTGCATGCACACTAAAATTTAATGTTCTAGCTCACCTGTACTGCTTATAGCAGTGCTTGGTAGGAAGGTGTGTAGCATGTGATCATCGCATTGGCCACGACAGAAAAAGTTGTCATAGCAGTACCTGCTCAGAGGCCTGCACAAAGTTGCAGAAAGGGTATGGAGAGGAGTGTATGAGTCACACACAAGTGTACAAGTGTCTTAGATGTTTCCAAGATAGCTAAAAAAATGTCGATATTGACGAATACACATGCACACGCGTGCACACACACACACACACGCATATACACATGAAATCCCACCATGAATTTATGAACACACTGCCTATATATTTAAGTTTCCTCAACTGATCAATACCCCAACTGAATAAACCTATCAGTAATGTACCTATAAGGATTCCATGAAACAGCTGTAAGCAAAATTTACTCCAATAAAGGCAAAATATGTAATGACTATTATTTTTAACTTGTTTCATATATATGTGCCTGAGGAGACCTATTGAGTCAAGTACATCAACATAAAATAAAAATCAAATGGAAATTGTAGTTGGATACCTGTGCAGGTGGTACGTAAAAATCATCATCTGAATGTGGCCGATGCCAGCGCCGCCTTGACTGGCTTCTGTGCCGGTAGCACGTAAAATGCACCAACTGATCATGGCCATCGCCAGCCTCCCCTGGCACCTGTGCCGGTGGCACGTAAAAGCACCCACTACACTCATGGAGTGGTTGGTGTTAGGAAGTGCATCCAGCTGTAGAAACACTGCCAGATCAGACTGTAGACTGTTGCAGCCTCCTGGATTCCCAGACCCCGGTCAAACCGTCCAACCCATGCTAGCATGGGCAATGGATGCTAAATGATGATGATGATGATGATATATATATATACATGTATGTGTATATGTATGTAAGTATGTGGATGTAATTATTGTGAATATTTATGAATAAAAACTTCCATTATTCATAAACTGTTATTGCTTAACCTCACTGTAGATTTTAGTTTTTAGGGCTGTTTTGTGGTTGATAGATTTATTCATGAGCAGAACATCATAGTAGAGAAGGTTGTTGGTTGTTATCATTATTATTATTATTATTGTTGTTGTTTTTATAGGTAGTGGAAATAGCTGAAGCATCAAGTTTCATCAAAATGTTTTCTCTTACTATCTGAAAGAGAAACTTGTTTATTTACGGTTTAAGACAGATGTGACCTGGTCTGTCAGAAATTGTGGAGTACCAACCAGATTAAATGATTTGTATTATGTTGTGGTATTCTCCTCTTTTGTTATTTTTCTATGTTTCATTCCTGTTGGTATTCTTCATATATGTTCATGTTGGTTTTTAGCCATTGTAGGATGGATGTGTGTGGTTAAGAAGGCTTACTTTACAATCACTTGTTTCAAGTTCAGTCCCATTTGCAGCATCTTGGGCAAAGTGTCTTCCATTGTAGCACTGTGCCAATCAATACCTTGTGAGTAAATTTGGTAGCTGGAAACTGTGTGGAAATCTGTCATGTGTAAAAATATATATGTGCATGTATATGTGTGTGTGTGTAAATATATGTATATTGGCCGAGCATGTTTTTAAGCGAAGACAACTAGAAAGGACCAACATTGCTTGTTTGACAATGATGCATGTTTACATACATTACATAATGTCAAGACATATATATATATATTTAATGTAGGATAAAATTTTTTCGAAAAAAATTTTATCAATGGCCAGCATATTAAAAAATACCTTTAAAGGTTAAATTTATAAACAACTTACAAATAAGAGCAAACGAAAAAATTTCTAATGCCAAATATGCCGGAATTAGACACATTGTCCATAACCATATATTTTTCACAATACGCACGCTACTCGAAAAAAGGTCAACAGAAATTTCAAAAACATTCCATTATTACCATATCAGATCGATTTCAGGGTTAGTTCATAAGAACCCTCCCTATATATATATATATATATATATATATATATATATTGGCCATTGATAAAAAGAAACAGGTATTTCGTCTGCCGCTACGTTCTGAGTTCAAATTCCGCCGAGGTCGACTTTGCCTTGCATCCTTTCGGGGTAGATTAAATAAGTACCAGTTATGCACTGGGGTCGATATAATCAACTTAATCTGTTTGTCTGTCCTTGTTTGTCCTCTCTGTGTTTAGCCCCTTGTGGGTAGTAAAGAAATAGGAATTGAACCTTGAAACTACATAGCTGCAGTGTGAAGTTCTTAACCATATGACCTTAATTAACGAGGGGAATACGGGACACATGACTTCTATCTTGATATTTGTGACAGTATCAACCAACTAAATATATTAAATAATATGTCAGATTCTTGTAGTTCAAAACTCCAGTTACAAACATGTTATAAGACATTTTGAAATATTCCTTCAGATGAATTTTTCTCAGACATTTCCCCCAAAATTTCATATGTCTATATATGTAACTGACCTTTCCTGTGGAAAGGGGGAAAATATGAACTTAGATCATCTCAACTTACAATTTTCATAAATGACTTCCTTTGTATTCATTGGCAGAGAGGAAATGCTAAACATAGCATACATTCACATAGGCTAACCAAAGACATACGCACTCACACATACACACACAGACACATACATGAATGCATTGAGATATATTTCTGTTGACTATCACTAAATCAATAGTTAACATATCAAAAACCAGCAAATATTATCTAGGATTTCCTTTATATCTTTTCTTTATCAAACAAGCAGTACATATTGACATTTCGGTTCATGATCATTTATTAATGGGAAATGAATGCATATATTGGAGTGTAATTATGATCTCTCTCATTAAATATTTTTTTTCTTCTGATCTGATTCAAGCCATTGACTGTTGACATGAAGTTCAGTTTGTTGAAAGACTTTCAAAATTGAACTCAGGCAGTTAAAATCAGAATATATAAATGTTATGCAACTATCAATATATATTTCACTGCTAAATATTGCTAACAGCATAGCAGATGTTATTTTTTAAAAAACTATAAATACATTTTCATATTTGTAATTATCTATATGTTGTAATTATATATATGTTTCATATTTGTAATTATATATATATATTATATAAAAAAGCACCCACTACACTCACGGAGTGGTTGGCGTTAGGAAGGGCATCCAGCCGTAGAAACACTGCCAAATCTGACTGGGCCTGATGAAGCCTTCCGGCTTCACAGACCCCAGTTAAACCGTCCAACCCATGCTAGCATGGAAAACGGACGCTAAATGATGATGATGATGATGATGATGATGATAAAGTTCGAGCAAAATGCCCCCCCCCCCCCGTCCAATGGACGGTGCTGAGTTGTCAAACATTTAGACCAAATTTTCTCTAAACAACTTGTCCGACTGTCCTATTTTGTGGCATTATTTCAAGCCAGCTGGCTTTTTTTGTGCAAACTGCATGTGCATTTTTCTTGCGTACGTGTAGTATCGATTGCAACAGCTGACATACTTGCACATACAAATGCACGTTCCCACGGCTTTATCGATCGCATTCTCACCTGGAATCGATTTTTGTAATTTTTTCGAGACTTATATACGCCCTGATACCGTCAGTATCTACATATCAATTTTGAGCGCAATCGGATGGAGGATGCCTGAGATCCTAGAAGACACACACAGAGACAGACAGAACGGATTTTATATAATAGATTATACAATGAAGTATTATATATATCTTGTGCTGGTGCCACATAAAAAGCACTCAGCACACTCTGTAGAATGTTTGGTGCTGTAGAACCCATACCACAACAGACAATGGAGCCTTGTGTTGCCCTTGGCATTACCAGCTCCTGTCAAACCGTCCAACCGATGCCAACATAGAAAACAGATATTAAATGATGATCATTATGTGTGTGTGTGCATGTGTGTGTATGTATGTATGTATGTATGTGTGTGTGTGTATGTGTGTGTATTCATAAATGCTCGTCCTTTTCTTTCTTAGCTTGCATATAGTCTAAGGGTGCAGCCATGATGTGAATATTTCTTTCATGGCCTCTTCAACATAACTAAAAGAGAGAGGGAGAGGGAGAGAAAGAGAGAGAGAGAGAGAGAGAGAGAGAAGAGAGAGAGAGAGAGGAGAGAGAGAGAGAGGAGAGAGAGAGAGAGAGAGAGAGAGAGAGAGAGAGACAGCCCTCTTAATTGATTGTAACTTTATTTATCAATGCTGAAGGAATGAAGGCTGTATGCCTGAATAGTATATCAGATGTTGACACTCTTCACATTAGATAAAGTTGAAAGCTCTTTTAAATCTGGAGATTTGTTGGGAATAGGTAGTGAAAACCACCTGTCCATTATCACAATGCACCTGAAATTAATAATTTATTTTTGAGTTACATGAAATCCTTTCCTTTGACCTCATCTTTATACCATTGTTGGGAAAAAAAATTAGTATCTGTATTCCTGACATAATTCACTTATATTGTTGTTTCTTTAAAATCGTTTGTCCTATACTTTGGATCAGCCTGTATTGCTTGGTTTAGTCTATGTAAAACAACCAGTGTAATCCTTGTCTTCCTTTGTAATTGTCTGTTGCTTGTTTGAACCACCTCTTCTTTGTCTTGTTTATCTCTGCATAGCGGTTTCCTGTATTTTTGCTGTGGTCTTTCTTCTTGGATTAATTTTCTCATTGTAATACTTGCTCCAGAGTTATTGAGTTGCGGCCGAGACGTTTCTTGTATCTTCACCGGTGGTAATTTGTCTTATTGGTTGCACTGTAACACATTGTGCTTTGTTTTTTGGAACTTGTTTCAGTCATTAGACTGCGGCCATGCTGGGGCATTGCCTTGTACTGAGGAATTTTAGTTGAACTTATTGATTCCAGTACTTATTGTTTTTTGTAAAGCCTTGTACTTATTCTGTTGGTCTCTTTTGCTGAACCACTAAGTTACAAGGATGGAAGCACACCAATACCAGTTGTCAAGCAGTGATAGGGGACAAACATAGACACAAAGACACTTGAACATGTAGACACACACACTCACACACTCTCATGCAAATATATATTTACAACAAGCTTCTTTCAGTTTCTGTTTACTAAATCTACCCACAAGGCCTGAGACTATTGTAGAAGACACTTGCCTAAGATGCCATGCAATGGGACTGGACCTGAAACCATGTGGTTGAGAGGCAAACTTCTTATTGCATAGCTATGTCTGCGCCTATATAATTACAAAGAAAGTATAAAAAAGACATGTAAATGACATAAAAAAACTATGTCTCACTGTTATGAACTGGAGCTTATCAAATTGAAGAGTGATATTGAAACCTATAACAACTGGAATCTGCTGTAACTTTTTACTTATTCATAACAATTGTGAAAAAAATTTGAAGTATGTATAATAAATTTATTGTGAAGTTTCTATGGCTTTAATAAATTAGTATAGCTATCTATCTCTCTATATATAATAATAAATCTGTTGTGCAATTTTTAGGGCCTTAATAAAATAGTATACATAAAAAATGGGAAAAACTCGTAAAGCAAGTGTGCATATAAATGAGATTTATACATAAGATGAAATTGAAAGCTTTAACCTGGTTTTTTAAAATTGAAATGCATTGAGGTGGAAAATTGCATAAAATTGAAATGCAATATATACCAAAAAGAAAACAAAAGTTTGAAAACTGAACTCTTTTCTTTTGTCATTTAGCAAAGAGGGAAGACAGTATCTGTATTGCTTTACAGGCCTTTGAGGACTAGGAACAGGGAGGCTTCGTCAAACTTGCCTTGATGCTGGGTGGATTTCTGTGAAAGAACCCAAGATGCCAGTTGGTGGTGTTAAAACAGATAACAAACTAAGTTCATTGTCCAAGTAGGGTATGACAGAAACTGAATTCAGAACACAAAAAACCAGAGCAAATATCACTAGGTATTTGGGTTGACATTTTTCAGTTCCGCCTGGCAACTGCCTTGGATTGTTACTTGTATCAACTCAGAAAGTATGAAAGTCGGCCTCAGTTGGATTTGAACTCATATCACTGTTCTGAGAGTCAGAACAAAAGCTGTGAGCTCTTCTATCTAATTCTTGATTTGAATTTCTCTTTTCCTCATTTAAATGATTATTATTATTAAGGCAGCATGTTGGTAGAATTGTTAGCACAGCAGGCAAAGTGCTTAGTGGCATTTCATCTGTCTTTTCCTTCTGAGTTCACATTCCTCCAAGGTCAACTTTGCCTTTCATCCTCTCAGAGTCAATAAAATAAGTACCAGTTGAGTACAGGGGTTAATGTAATCGTCTTGCCCCCTCCCGCAAACTTTCAGGCCTTGTACCTGCTTCATTGCGCTTTGTCAGTGGCAAATATCCACTGGCAACTGCATGATAAGACAGAAATCCATCCTTACTGATACAATAAAGCAGTGGTTTAAAAGTCACCATTGTTAAACTTAGCAGGCTGGATAAAAAATATATTATTTTCAACAGAAGCAGCATTACTTTAAAATAGCAATCTGAGACACTATCTTGAGACAAGTATCAGTTTATTAGGGTTCAATGATGTATATTTATATAAATGTACACATGCATGCATGCACACATGTGCGCACACACACACACGCACCACCATCATCATCATCATCAATTTTATCATGTATCCAAAAAAGAAATACACTCCAAAGCAGGGGTCAGTGATCCAGGGTAAATTACCCCAAGTGGGATAAAAATGAAATTCTTGAGGTAATGAGGACTCATTAGCAATAACTAAAATTATATTAAAAAAATGTGTTCCTTGTTTCGACAGAAAGTTTTCTTCTGGCAACTCTGCATCTGTTCCAATGTAATGGACGTGTAAATAGATTCATATAAATAGATTCAATTAACCTTTTGAATTCAAAGAATCTATGATTTTCTTCCTTTCAGACCAAGGGACAATGTCGGTGTAAATAAATATATTTTGGGGTAATTGATTAAAAAAGTTCCCTGAATCCTGATCTAAAGCGTAGAACTAATATATTTATATGTAGTGAAATCTATGTCCAGTCATAGAGTGACCAATGGTTTTGCATTCACAGAGCGCTTAGCCCCATGAATGTCTTGTCATGCTATATAGCCAAAGGCAAATGTAACTCTTCATCTCTGGCAGGCAGGAATATACATAAAAGTATGTATAATTATATATATGTGTGTGTGAAACAATGGAAGTTTTGTTATACTCTTATTTCAAAAAGAACTGAACCAGTACATTTTGGGATATTGTAATGTGTGTGCATGTGTGTGTGTGTGTGTGTATCTGTTTGTGTAACAGTGGAAGTTCTGGTCCATTAAACCTTCATTTCAGAAATCACTGAACTGAAAAGATATGTTATGTATGTAAGAAGTGCTATAAAGTAAATATTGTAAACAATGGATTTGTAATTGAAAAACTCAGTTATTGAATCATCATCATCATCATCGTTTAATGTCCGCTTTCCATGCTAGCATGGGTTGGACGATTTTGACTGAGGGCTGGTGAACCAGATGGTCGCACCAGGCTCCAATCTTGATTTGGCAGAGTTTCTACAGCTGGTTGCCCTTCCTAACGCCAACCACTCAGTGAGTGTAGTGGGTGCTTTTTACGTGCCACCGGCATGGGGGCCAGTCAGGCGGTACTGGCAACAACCTCGCTCGAATCATTTTACACATGCCACCAGCACAGGTGCCAGTAAGGCGACATTAGTAACGATCACGCTCGAATGGTGCCCTTTTACGTGCCACTGGCACGGAAGCCAGTTGGCTGGAACAATTGAAATAAACTCGAAATAAAATTAGGTCAACTCAGAGTTAGTGTGAGTTCACCAACCCTCACACAAATATGCATATACATATGCATGCATATACACACATGGAGGTACTCATACTCATACTCAAAAGGTTTGTAAAATTGCTCCAGTATGGCAGCAAACAGTATGTATTGGTAGACTGCTAATTCAGGCTGGAAATGAAATCAGCTTATCTTACATGTACATTAAAAATTGTTAAAAGAAAATATACAGGAAGTCTGCACAGAAAGTGAAGTTTTTTGATTGCATGTAAGATATAAAGATATTGTTTTATATATATATTACACTTTATAAATAATATATTATTATGTTTATGTAAAAAGGGATGATCAAAACAGTAATGTGTATATCAATACATATAACATTCCTTTATGTATGTATGTATGTATATATGTGTGTGTGTATGTATGTATATACATGTTTAAAGTATGTATGTGCATATATATATTTGTATGTATGTAAAGCGTATATGAAAAGGAATTATGCATATATGTGTGTATTATGAATATATACTCACTCAATGATGTATTTGCACATGTTAGTATATATATGTGTGTGTATGTTTTTATACATGTGTATATGTTTGTATGTATGTATTCACATATTTGTATGTATGTATGTATGTATGTATGTATGTCTTTATCTGTATGTGTGTGTGTGTGTGTGTATTGTTATGGTGTGGCTTGGGCATCCAGCTACAGAAAATCTGCCAGATCAAGATTGGAGCCTGGTGCAGCCATCTGGTTCGCCAGCCCTCAATCAAAATCGTCCAACCCATGCTAGCATGGAAAGCGGACATTAAACAATGATGATGATAATGGCTGTATGTTCAATTTAAAATGAAATATGTTTTCTCACTTCATTAATAAAAATCTTCCTCATCTTAGCTGCCATTTCTATCAAACCACTGAGCTTCTATCTCCATCCTCTGTTCATCTAAACCAGGCCTGACCAACTCAAATTACATTGCGGGCAACTTTAATCACAGAAAGCTTTTTGAGGGCCGCTTGTATACTTTATGCACTAATAGTCAAATAATCAAATTACAGAATCAAGAAATTTTCATACTTTTCATTTGTTTAAAATTATAAAATTATAGGCTATTACTTCATTGCCACTTATAAATTTTAAATTTACCTCGAAACAAATGTAAACACACAAATGTAAAAACATAAACAATTTTATTTTGAAATTGAACTCAATACTTCTAAAAAGTATCAAGTGGGCCGCAAGATAAAAGTCTGTGGGCCTCATGCGTCCAGCGGGCGTCAGGTTGGCCAGTCCTGATCTAAACTTTAGGTGACTAATCTTAGTCACTATTGAAGGACATAACATTAAAGTTATCCTATTTTCTATCTGTCAGCTGCTATCTACTTGGAAACTAACCATCACTCACTTTTGGCTGGCTATCTCTTTCCCATTTATATTCAATAGAATTAACATAGACTATCCCATTCTTTTTGTTATCCATAAGAGAACTTTGCAAGATAGATCTGCCTCATCATAAGCAGTGTCATCTCAAGTTTGCAGTGTATGGTGCATGCGCACACAGTTGACGTGACAAATGCAGATGTTTTTACATAGGATAAAATCAAGCTCAATGATTTGTCAAAAGAAGAATTTGTGTTGATTGTTGAAGGTAGTTTTGCTTTATGTGATGATAGCATGCAACTGGCTTTATCAAAAGGTTATAGCACTAGCCTTGTTCACAGAGCTGTTAAAAGATTTTACTACCATATCAAATATGTATGAGTTTTTTTGTATTTATATCTATCTACAGAGAGAAAGAGAAAGAGAGAGAGAGAGATGCGTGGTTGTGTGTGTATGTAGATTCATGAAATATGTAGAGGTATGGCTCAATAAAGTACATCACTTTGTAGTTATGAAGTTCTATGCAGAACCTTGGGCAAACATTTTTTATCATTACTTATTTTAACTCATTTACTTTGAAGATGCCTTAGTGTTAATAGGAAAGGCTATTCTATTAAATTTCTTTTATATAAAATTTTAGCAGTTGATTTTGCTGTTGGGGTCGCCCTTTTGATGAAAGGTCATCAAGAGGAAGTCTAAAAGAGAAGATCATTCCTTTTATATTTACTGCTAGTGTCACATTTTTTGACTCGATTCTGGCATCATAATTTTGGAGTCACTGTTGTTTATGTAGCTTTACATTCACTGCCTGATCCAGAGCCTTAGACTTGCAAATCATTAGCTGTTGCAGATATCTAAAAAAGTATGAAGACAGTAAAAATTAACTGCTCCTCAGAGTGTGTGCTACACACTTTATATGCTTGCCTAGCTCATAACTAATGCATTGTGAGCTCATATCCACTCTACCAACATTATATTGTTAGTAGCTGACAGAGGACAAAGCTTTTGCTGGATCTGAAGAGAAAATCCAGCCTTTGAGAAACAGTCTTTGCTATGTCAAAGATGTGCATCCTGCAAGAGAGATGATGGTGAGGTCTAGTATTAGAAGTGATCATGAAGGTTTTAGTTGTATCAGGATAAAGTGCCATTATGTTTTCTTGATGCATACAGAAATGGTAATTTCTGTTGAGAAAACTAGATTTGCATAACCCTTTGGAAGAAATTTTCTAGTTTTTTGTTTATGCAATCAATGCCTTTTTAGTATGAGATATCTATATTGCATGTGGATGATGCTTGGGTGTAGCAGTTTGGGAGAGAATATTCTATATTGGAGTGAGTGTTGTAACTTGATGGCATGTAGGTCATAGTTTTATAGATAGAAAAGTGTGAGGGATAAAACCAAACTGTAGGGCTTATTGTAGTATGTATCAGAGAGAGCTTCATCAGGAAATTCTGTGACAGTTCAATCTGACAAGAAGCCACCAATTCATATTGATAAACAGAGCTCACAGGTTGGTAGTTTTGACAGAAAATTCATCTGGCAGAAACTGGTTGAAGACTTTGCTGATGTTTCATCAAATTTCTTAAGGGTAAGAGTCCACTGGAGAATGATATTGTTGTGCAGATCTTTAGTAGACTTAGCTGTATGGAATTTATACCTATTTCTTTATTACCCACAAGGGGCTAAACGTAGAGGGGACAAACAAGGACAGACATAGGTATTAAGTAGATTACATCGCCTCCAGTGCGTAACTGGTACTTAATTTATCGACCCCGAAAGGATGAAAGGCAAAGTTGACCTCGGCAGAATTTGAACTCACAACATAACGGCAGACGAAATACCGCTAAGCATCTCGCCCGGCGTGCTACCCTTTCTGTCAGCTCACCGCCATTATGAAATTTATACCAGTGGTGATTATGGAAGAAGAGAGATTGAAATATTTGGATAAGTTGTTGTTAACGGTCATCTTCATCACCTTTGAGATGCTGGAAGAAGTGTGATTAAAACAGTAGTTTGGCAGGATCAGAAGTGTTGCTTATTTTGGAAATAGGATATATTGTAGTAGGTTTCCAAAGGTCAGGATGTATTTCGAGAGAGAGAGAAACTCAAGAAGCATGTGGTCTCTTAGAAGAATGTTGTCTGAGAAACACTGTCTGGAAGGAAAACAAAAGGTTATTGTTTGAATGCCTTTGATCATTGACAGCTTCATCAGAGCTGACTTGGCACTAAAGAACAATAATTGTAGCTGTAACCACATAAAGTTACAAAGGGGTGCTTCAGTACAAGTGACATTGTAATCGATTTTCTAACAACTGTTTGATATTTTATGATTTCTTTCTCTTGAGCAAAACCACTGAGACATCATATCGATATGTAGATATGTTGAACAGTGCAACACTTTCATTACTTTCGTTCCCACTTCAATAATTATTTGCCTTAATAATGGAATTATTTAAAAAGCAAAGTGTCGAATTTTTTATTTCATTACTACTCACTTTTGTTTATCTTTTGTATGAGACTATTGCAAGCGATAATTGTATTATAAGTTATCGATTAATCAATAATATTGTCTCCCCACCGACTGCAAATCGATATAATTGCTTTAATCATTTATTAGTGCTATAATATCCATATTATGCTCGGCAACATTAAGCGGCATCGACCTCACTAGTCTTAGGGGAGCCTGCTATGGTCCTGGGCACAACACAAATTTTCCCTAAGAAAAACCCCAAAAAACAAAAAAAAAAACGTTGATAAGAATAATTAAGATAATCAAATTTAAAAAATGATGATGATGACAATGATGATACTGATAATGAAATGCTTAGCAGCATTTTGTCTGTCCCTATGTTCTGAGTTCAGATTCTGCTGAGGTTAGCTTTGCCTTTCATCCTTTTGGGTTGATAAAGTAAGAACCAGCCAAGCACTGAAATTAATGTAATCGACTTATCCCTTCCCCCAAAATTGCTGGCCTTGTGCCAAAATTTGAAACCACCGTCATCATCATTATTATTATTATTATTATCATTATCATTATTATTATTATTATTATTATAAAGGCTACGAATTGGCAGAATCGTTAGCACTCTGGGCGAAATGCTTAGTGGTATTTCATCCGCTGATACATTCTGAGTTTAAATTCTGCCTTTCATCCTTTCGAGGTCGATGAAATAAGAACCAGTTATGCATTGGGGGTTGATGTAATCAACTGTCCCCTTTCCCCACCAAAAAAATTTTCTAGGCCTTGTGCTTAAAGTAGAAATAATTGTTATTATTATAAAGGTTGTGATCTGGTTGAATCATTAGTACACTGGGCAAAATACTTTGTGGTATTTCATCTGACTTTACGTTCTGAGTTCAAATGCCGCTAGGATTGACTTTGCCTTTCATCCTTTTGGGGTCATTAAATTAAGTACCAGTGAAACACTGGGGTCAATGTGATCAAGTGGTCCCCTTCCCACAAATTTCAGGCCTTGTACCTATAGTAGATAGGATTACTGTTATTATGGTAGTAACCATAATAATAATAATAACTATGGAATTTAAATTGGAAGACTTAAACCATGTTTAGATATTTGTAGAATTCGTATGATACAGTTGAGTTGGTATTTTTTATGTTTTTCTTTTGATCTAGCTCTTATTAAAAGCTTTTTTTCCTTCTCTTTTTAAAAATTTTTCTTGTTCATTATAACTACAGTGTTGGAATAAATGTCTTGATGTTTTGAATATAATTTGATCAGCTTTGATTTGGCAGGACTTAATTGGAGCCAGAGACAAACCTGACATGAATTAGCAATGCGTGATGCATGAGTTATGAGCCAGGCATTCTGAGATGGATGTAGCCATAAATAGATCATTGCAACCAACAGATGCTGCCACAAAACTAGTTCTTGCAGATTTGTCACAATTTGTAGCTGGTCATTAGGGTAACTGTATGGACACATATGTTCACTAGCGGATCAAGCATGACTAAGAAAAACAATACAAAACACGGTGATTTATAGAATACAAATAATTATTATTATTTCAGCAGCGTTTTTGATTTTTGTTGCATGCTTTCACAACAACACCAAGTGCAGCTGTGTGTACTAAGGCTACATGCAATATTTTGTTTAGTTTTTTTGTATTTTTTGTATTGTATTTAATGAAAGTAGTCTAAGAAATAAGTATGCAGAACCTAGAAGTCCCAGGGTTTTTGCTATCTGTTTATCTGCCCTGCACCACTACCCAGCTTTTTTTTTTTTTTTTTTATCGTTCTCAAGGCCCCTATTATTGTAAAGTTGCTTGTGCTTTCAGTCCCTATTTTAGATGTTTCTGTTTTGGTTATTTATATTTCTATTTGGATTGTTTCTACATTTTTCTTTCAGTAAAAGTCGTTACCATGCCAAGCAAAATGCTTAGCAGCATCACATCTGCCAAATTTTGGCAAGGTCAGCTTTACCTCATTGTTGTGGAATCAATAAATTAAGTATTAATCAAGCACTAGGGTTGATGTAATCAACTAGTTCCCTCCCTCAAAATTTCAAGCCTTTTACTTATATAATAGAAAGGATTTTTTTCAGAAACATATTGCTATTTGTTGGAATAGCTGTATGCTCATTAAGAGCCTGAACATTTTTCCTGTTTGTGTGAATTACCATCTTAACCCTTTCGTTACTGTATTTATTTTGAGATGCTCTGTGTTTCTTTCAATTACTTTATATATAACAAAGAATTTAGTAAAATAACTTAAGTTATCATTCAGCTAGTGTTAGGAACATAAATTGTGACTAAGGTTTGGTGGAAGATTTTAATTCAAAACTTATGATATTTGAACTCAGAGGCAGAGCCGGTTTCAGCCGGGTTGGTAATGAAAGGGTTAAAAGTGTTACCTCTTTGATCAAACTCTAGAATATTTTAATCACTTTTCTCTATACATTTTATACCACTCCTTCCAACTCTAACCATCTCTCACTTTCCCCATGCATTCTCGAAACATCTACACAGCCACCCTTCCTGTTCTTTTATCCCCGTGGCCCACTCTTGTAGAATGCAAGAAACCTCTCCCATTTTTGCCCCTTCTTTCATATATTAACCTTTCTTTACTGCAGTATCTCTCATTTCAAAGGAATTTTAGTCTTGCAAGTTGCATGGTGATCTCACTTGTGCTGGTACCACATAAAAACCATCCAGCACTCTGTAAAGTTGCTGGTGATGGAGAAACCACACCAGAGTAGCCATTGGGGCACAGTGCAGTTCTCTGACCTCTCAACTTCTGACAAACCATCCAATCCATGCCAAAATGGAAGATAGATTTTAAAAGAGTATAATGATGGTAATGATGATGATTTAATAATGCTGGCAGAGTTCCCTCAGTTTTGATGGAATCCCTTTGTTCTTCTACTGCTTACAATGTTGAAATGCTGCTCCCCGTGGGGCCTAATTTATCATTTGTTGAGATCATTAGTTTTTGAGATTTGCCTTTGTTAATAACACAGCACATCTTTCTAAAGATTTGACTGCTATTTCTCACATGTCAAGAAGTCACTTTAAAGCTTTCTCATAGACTCATATATATGTGTGTTTGTGTGCATGTGCATCTTTGCTTGTATGTATAGGTGTAAGCCTGTAAACAAAAGTATATGTGCATAAATATGTGTGAGCATGAATTGTTTTTCAGCTGGTGCTTTGTAGTATGAAGGAGATTTTGGCTACTATTTCTAGTTGGTTAGTGACCATGTAGTGGCTTTCTCATTTGATCAGGTTTGTGTGTGTGCATTTGAGTGTACCTGGGTGCAGGCACATGTAAATGTGTTTACAAATACATAAAAGTGCACTTTATTGTTGTTCTTTAGCACCAAATCACTTCTAATTGAGGTGACCTATAATCATTGGCATTCCATTCATGGCCATCCTAATTTACTTTTCAGATATAGTATATTTTGGACTACATTTTTCAATGAATCTGTCTTGGTTGATGATGATATGATGTAATTTAAGGGGAGTCTTAGCTGCTACTTCTAGCAAGTTATTTGACTACTAAGAGTCTTTGACTCATACATGTTTGTGTTGTTGTTGCTGTAATTTCCAGGTCATCCATGATTGAGCAAACCTATGATCAAAGGATTTCCATCTATGACCACCCTGTCTTTTCCCCCATTATCTAACATGTTATTTCGTAAGACAATAGGATGTAATTTGACAGATTTGATTACTATTTCTACCTGGTCAGTTGACTACTTGGGAAGCTTTCTTCTTTCACTAGTTGATGTGTGTGTATATATGTCAGATAGAATATAACTATCTACTTCTGAAGAAAATTTTTTAAAAATTAAAAAAATAATAAATAAATATAAAATTAAAAATTAAATAACCTATCCACATATCTGATCATATATTCAATAATAATCTTCACCGTGAATTATACATTCTTCTCTGGAGACAGTAATAAGGTTCTCCAGGGAACCAGTAATGATAAGGTGTTAACTTCTAAGTCTGAAAAATGACAGCTTAGCTATTAATTCAAATCATTGTTGGCATAATGTATTAGTTGTTCATCCTTGTTCTTATTCTTCTAGCGATCATCATCTCTTCATATTTCTTTCTTTTTGAATGAGTATGAGGTGGGGGAATGATTCACTACCTAATCTAATAATGCTCTGTTTATATTTACTATAAGGAAAATAAAAAAAAAAGACACTGCTAATTTTGATTGAAATGTTACTGAAAATTTTCCATAGCAATCAAAGTGCCACTAACTTGGGAGGTACAAGCCAATAAGGGGAAACTCTATGTGGTTTAGCATGGCATGAGCATAAGACCAAAAAGGAGATTCATAGACACCTTCCAGTCTTCTCTATTACAGGTGTTCAATATTGGGTAGGCTTTGTTGGTTCTTGAAATGTTACTGAAAATTTTCCATAGCAGTCAAAGTGCCACTAACTTGGGAGGTACAAGCCAATAAGGGGAAACCCTATGTGGTTTAGCATGGCGTGAGCATAAGACCAAAAAGGAGATTCATAGACACCTTCCAGCCTTCTCTATTACAGGTGTTCAATATTGGATGGGCTTTGTTGATTGTTGGTATTGTTCTGAATATCGGACCTTATTAGATATATCAACTTTCACAGCCTAATAGAGGACAAAACTCAATTGTGTTACTGTTTAAAACAGGCAACATTAAAATGAGGGGACAGTTTCATCATTGTCATCATCATCATCATCATCATTGTCATCATGTCTGTGTCTGAAGTTTGCTTTGCCACACTGGCATGGGGGTGGAGAGGGTCTGTGATAGTCTTTCATCATCTGATACACCAAAGAAAAAGGAAAATGCATACCTTATTTGTTGTTTTGTACAACACCCTTTCACACTTGGATGCTTTCCCCTCTCACCAACCACTTTATGGCATGCTACCCCCCCACCCACGCACAGAGTTTTACATACATATTCTCACACCTATACATTCATTCACTCTACTCCACTCCTGAATGTTGTAGAGGGATATGTGTTATGTATTAGTAAAAGCTGCTCTAATGTGGTAATAAAAGCTATGTAACAGAATGTACAACACAAAGATATCAAAGACAAAAGAGAAAAAGAAAAACCCATTACTTACTCTAATCAACATTATTTTTCACCACTATCTTCACCATCCCTATTCTATATTACAGAAGCCTAAGTACTAACTCAATAAAACTCCAGGGATTTCGTTGTAAAATAATTATCTTAAAACACCCAAGTTGATTCTGTTGAGCAGGAGGCTTAAACACATTCTGAATTGAATTGGTAACCTGGTTTCAATTTACAGTGAGAACTCTTGCCATAAACAAAATACCATGGATGACATTGAGTAAAGCTTGAGCTTCACATGATCTCATTCTCTCTCTCTCTCTCTTTCTCTTTCTCATTTATTTAACATGTTAAATGCCATGGCCTATTATTAGAACTTAATGGTGACACCATATATTTAGTGCAGTCACACTGCATACTATTTAATTACAGGGAAATTTTTTTATTTGTTTCAGTCATTTGACTGCAGCCATGCTGGAGCACCACTTTTAGTCGAACAAATCGACCCCAGGGCTTATTCTTTGTAAGCCTAGTACTTATTTATCGGTCTCTTTTACCAAACTGCTAAGTTACAGGGATGTAAACACACTGACATTGGTTGTCAGGCGATGGTGGGGGGACAAACACAGAAACACAAACACACACACACACACACACACATATATATTATTTCTTTACTACCCACAAGGGGCTAAACACAGAGGGGACAAACAAGGACAGACAAACGGATTAAGTCGATTACATCGACCCCAGTGGGTAACTGGTACTTATTTAATCGACCCCGAAAGGATGAAAGGCAAAGTCGACCTCGGCGGAATTTGAACTCAGGACGTAACGGCAGACGAAATACGGCTACGCATTTCGCCCGACGTGCTACCGTTTCTGCCAGCTCGCCAGCACACACATATATATTATTTCTTTACTACCCACAAGGGGCTAAACACAGAGGGGACAAACAAGGACAGACAAACGGATTAAGTCGATTACATCGACCCCAGTGGGTAACTGGTACTTATTTAATCGACCCCGAAAGGATGAAAGGCAAAGTCGACCTCGGCGGAATTTGAACTCAGGACGTAACGGCAGACGAAATACGGCTACGCATTTCGCCCGACGTGCTACCGTTTCTGCCAGCTCGCCAGCACACACATATATATATATATACATATACATATATACACTGGGCTTCTTTCAGTTTCCGTCTACCAAATCCACTCACAAGTCTTTTGGTCAGCCTGAGGCTATAGTAGAAGACTCTTACCCAAGGTGCCACGCAGTGGGACTGAACCTGGAATCATGTGGTTAGTAAGCAAGCTACTTACCACACAGCCACTCCTGCTGCAGCATTATAGATAGCCAAATGTAATTTTTTTTTTTTGCATTTTTACAATATTTCATAATTAAACTTTAATATTTAGCACTCATGTTATTTAAATATCATGGAAACTGGATCAAAGATACAGAATAAAATATTTTCTCAAATTCTGAAAATATACCAATGGTGGTGCTTATGGAAGTTGTGTGAAGTTTGTGATGAACCATTGGTAGTAAAAAAAAAAAATTTTACCTTTTTTAGTCATACCAACTGATAAGGGCTAGTGTCCCTGTTTCTATGGCATATAAATTCACCACCTGGACAGGACACTGGTCTGTCGCAAGGTAATTCATTTTTGCCGGTTGAGTGGACTGGAGCAACATGAAATAAAGTGCACCTGGGTGCAGGCACATGTAAATTTATTTACAAATGCATAAAAGTGCACTTTATTTTCGTTGTTTAGCTCCAGGTCACTTCTAATTGAGGTGACCTATAATCATTGGCATTCCATTTATGGCTATCCTAACTTACTTTCAGATATAGTATATTTTGGACTACATTTTTCAATGAATCTGTCTTGGTTGATGATGATATGGTGTGATGTAAGTGGAGTCTTAGCTGCTACTTCTCAAGAATGCAATGTGTTGCTTCATCCAGGAATTGAAACCACAATCTTACTATCATAAGTTAAACACTCAACCACTTAAGCTATGCACCTCCACAGGTGGTAGTTAACATGTTAAGGCCTCTTTGTCACAAACCAATATCATTTGTTCAATGCTTTTTCTTTTAATCTTCTATACATTCTCTCTCCCTCTTTCTCTCTCCCTCTTTCTCTCTCCCTCTTTTTCTCTCCCTCTCCTCCCTCCCTATTTCTCATTATTTCTTCTTCCTTTATCAGGTATTCTTCATTCTTCCACCCTTTTTTTTTCCTTTCATGTTTACTCATTATTTCTTATCCCTTTGTCTTGTATTCTTCTTCATTCTTCTGACAGCCCACCCCGTATGTCCATGTCCGTCTGCCTGTCCGTCTGTCCGTTCGTCTGTTTGTCTGTCTGTCTGTCTGTCTGTCTGTCTGTCTCTCTCTCTCTCTCTCCCACACACATATTGTCTTTCTCCCATTTTATCATGTACACTTGTCTATTCCCCACTCTTACTTTTCACCTTTTATCAGGGAAGTTTTTCTATTCTGCCATGACTGCTTTTCTTTTTTTCATCTATTTTGAGACTATAGTCCAACAGTTGAACTATTCATTACACTTCAAATATTATATACATTTATATATAATGGACAAAAACAAATTTTTAGCTCAGCTGCTACAGTATTATAGATAGCCCAAAGCTGATGAATTGAAAGGTTCAGAGCACGTGTATATTTATATATATATGTGTGTGGGTGTGTGTATATATATATACACACACACAGACACACACACACATCTTGCTTACTGGTTGCAAGACTGGAGAGGAGCTCATGTGATCAGGGGTGGGGGCAATGGCTTGTTGGCAGGAGCAGACAGGGTTTGGGGAGGACTGAACAAATAAGGAAAAGGAAAGAATATACATATATCATTATACAGGTATATACATCTGTGTGTGTGTGTAGGTGTGTGTATGTGAGCATGTGTATTTGTGTGTGTGAATACATTTCCTGTTCCTGACTAGAGTTTTAGAATTTATTCTGACTGACTGCCCACCTGTTTGGTTGTAAAGTTGTACACAATCATTTTTTTTTCTTTTTAAAAGAAAACTTAGAATTTTGTTCTTTTTAGAATTCTATTCACATCCATTCTCCACCATTGAATTTTAAGATCTGTTAGATTTTTTTTTTTATTGTAGGAGATTGTGTTATTGTCAGTAGTATATAAAATATGGAGTTATTTTCATTGACATTTCATTTAAGTTCAGCCATTCTTTGATCTGGGTAGTTTGGTACACATCCTTGTTACTCCAATATTTATGGGTATAAAGGTGAAAGGGTATTTTAGGCACTGGATTTGCAGACTCCTCCTCAACAGCACATAAATGTTATTTCTCCCCTATTTATCTTACCACATTAATAGCAAGTGAATAGCTGACTTAGAAAATATATCTGATTAGTAACGTCAAGAATTTCTGTTTCATTTCCAACAACCTCAGCTGGTTCTTTCAATTCCTTGAAAATCTCATCAATAAATCAAAGACAGAATTTATTTCAAATGTC
This sequence comes from Octopus sinensis, assembly GCF_006345805.1. Lineage (NCBI taxonomy): Eukaryota > Metazoa > Mollusca > Cephalopoda > Octopoda > Octopodidae > Octopus > Octopus sinensis. Next base: position 82,116,354 of record NC_043006.1, on the reverse strand, counting down.
TTTCATATATTTATTTCTTCTGTAAAAAAAAAGTTACTGACTCAGTCTCCTTTTATTTCTACTTATTTAAATTTTTTTTTACTGCATCCAAAATATTGAATGATTTTTCAAAATTCTTTTCATGTTGGAGCTACATGCTTCTGAATAGCATTTATTAAGTGATGAAATGTGTGCCAAAAGTAGAAGCAGCTTTAAATGTTGCAATAGTACTTTGATCCTTTGATTGCAAAAGTAACGTGTTTGGCAGCGTAAACATTAATTTAATGTTCAGATGGTGATGTTGTAAAGATTGTGGAAGATAAGGTGTAACACCTATGATTAGGAGCATGCATGAAATTATCTTTTATTTATTTTTTTATTTCAGTCATTGAACTGTGGCTATTTTAAGGCACTGTCTTGAAGGGTTCAGTCAAACAAATCAACCCCAGTCGTTGTATCTCTAATTTTAGTACTTATTCTGTCAGTCTCTTTTATTCAACTGCTAAGTTACAGGGATGTAAGAAACAAATCAACATCCACTGTCAAGTGATGGCGGTGGACAAACTCACCAATATACATATACATACATGCATGCATACATACACATACATGCACATATACATACATCCATACACACACACACACACACCACACACACACACACACACACATATGTGTTGGTGGATTTTTGAATGAGTTCACATTTTCCTATGTCTTCACATGTGTTCACTGTTTGTGAATAACAGTTTCCTTATCCAATGCAGGCAATGTCCTTAGCTTTCAGTTAACCATGAAAACATATCCAGTTCTTCAAAAACAGTTGAGGGTTTACAACAGAAAGAGTATTTGGCTATAGGAAATTTGTCTCAATAGATTCTGTCCAACCCCTGCAAGCAGAGAAAAGTGGACTTTAAAATGATGATGATGTAACCATAATCTTCTATTATTTCTTCGAAAATATTTGGAAGCAAATTTACTACTTTAATACCAGTACTTGCAGCTTCTCGTTGTACTTGTACCCTTTTCCAGTTAGGCTCACTTTTTGTATCTATAACCCTAGCCATTGCTTACAGGAAATATTTATTCACAATGCCCTTCTTACATATCTTTAAGCATCTTAAAACTAGATATGGCTTTACTACAAATAGCAGTTTATGTAATAGACATGTTCGATAGATGTGTTCGATAAATATTTCCTCTTGATAAAAGCTTTTCCATGCAAGGAATAAGACTGACCAGTTCTCTATCATGCACTTTCATTCATATATAGCAAAGTGTACTCACTTAATATCATTCAAATGTTTTCGTAAATCCATTAAAGTTGTAGATACAGTTGACTGATACAAAGGAAATTTTGAAAGCTAAATCTTTATTGGTTCCTGTAGCGTTGTGTTCATTTGTGATTGCATATCTTGTTTCTGAAGTTATTGCTTTCCATTCATTCCTTATTATTATTAACATTTGTCTTTGTACAATCCTTTTATTTTGGATTTTCAGAATAAGGATTACTAAATTTATATTGTGTTTGCTAGTTATAGTTTGAAGCTAGAAAAGTTTCTCAGTTTGGGATGTCATACTTCTTGGTAATGCTATAGATGGCATTTCTCAGCTTGACAAAGATGAAAAATATCTGATTCATTGAAATCATTTTTCAGATTAAAATTAGTTACACTTAAAAATAAGTTTGTTCTGTTAAGTGTATCTGGAACTCTACTGTTCTGCTTATGCAGAATTGATCCATATTTCTGTTGAAATACACTGCCTTTATTTCAATTAATTTTGAAAAAAAAATTAAGAATTCAGTAAAATAATTTTGTCTTTTATTAAACTGGTGTTTGGAACATAAATTAACATGGAATTTTGATGGAAGAATTTAATTCAGATCACTTTAAAACATGGAGTTTGTATCGTGGAACCAAGGGTGATTTCAGGTGGGTTGGTATCAAGGGGTTAAGAGATTATGACCAAGATCTGTATCCTTATTACACAGGCAGTGACATTCTTGTGTGAATCTGGATTCAATTCTCCTTTGACAGTTAAGAAGAAACCTAGGCATTTCCTGAATCCACAGGCAGGTCTGTGGATTGCAATTAATATGTTAGGTCTATGCTTTGATAAACTCATGAAGGAGAAGCAAGAACAAAGAACTCTTTGAATTTTATGTTCACAATTGTAATTGATTTCACAGTTTTCAGTTTTTTTTCCCTACTAGCTTAATTTATATTTGCATTTTATGCACTGAGTCAAAAGATTATTTATCATGGTTCAATTTTAAAAAATTAGAAAATTGGTTTTTTCATCTTCAGATATAGTTTTGTAGAGGGTGTAAAACTTATTGAACATTTCCTCAGGGTGCAGGATATAGAAAAGTTTGGGAACTTCTGAGATAGAAGCAGCTGAAAAAATTATCCAACCAGTTAAAAAAACATAACTGTGAGAAGTGTATATCTTTAAATCTCTTTGTTACTAAATTTCGATTGAAATGCACATCTTTGGTTTAAATAAATTTTGAAAATAACAAAAAATTTGATTGAATAAATTCCTTGTTATTAAGCTGATGTTTGGAACATAAATTAACAAGAAGTTTTAAGGGAAGATTTTTAATTAAAATCACTTCAAAACAAGAAGTTTGTATTGTGGGAACAAGGGTGGAAACAGGATTTGTATTATAGAACCAATGACCGTCACAGACAGGTTTCATATCGAAAAGGTTGAAGAATTATTATAACAATAAATCAAAACATAGATTACTTTAAAAACCAAATAACATTATTTTAATAAGATGGTCTATCCTTTTAGAAAAGAGGTCGTATCTTGCAGTGTACTGAGGCTGATATACATGCATATATGCACATGCCAGTGGTACGAAAAAAACACCATTTGAGTATGATCATCACCTGCGTCGCCTTACTAGCACTTGTGCTAATGGCACGTGAAAAAACATTCAAGTGAGGTCATTGCCAGTGCTGCTGGACTGGCTCCTGTGCAGGTGGCACATAAAAAGCACCATTTGAGTGTGGCCTTTGCCAGTACTGCCTGATTGGCCCTCATGCCGGTGGCACATAAAAGCACCCACTACACTCTCAGAGTGGTTAGCATTAGGAAGGGCATCCAGCTGTAGAAACTCTGCCAGATCAGATTGGAGTCTGGTGCAGCCATCTGGTCCACCAGACCTCAATCAAATTGTCCAACCCATGCTAGCATGGAAAGCGGATATTAAACGATGATGATGATGAGTTTACTCAAACTTTTTGAGATCACCTTATTACTTTGCATATCAATAAATTATAGTTTTAAAACTATGAACTGAAAGTTGGTTTGTTTTCTCTTATAGTAAGAGAAACATGACTGAAGTGACCATTAAGGCCTGGTTCTGGGTTATTATTATTATAGGTTGTAACCAACCAATCAGCCTCAGTGCTAAATTGACTGTAACAACTTCTGTAGCTGTTCTAAAATTGCCAAAAGTGATTAGTCTTTACAGTTATCAATCATTTTGCTATGGGGCATAATTAGATCATCTAATTAAAACAATAAAATCACTACTAATGGAATGGCTTGAATACACTACATTATTTTAAAATTAACTAAATATACAGCTGCTGTCTAGGTGGTTATTTTTATTAGCTCTGTTATACTAAAATATGTTAGATCTAGCTAGAAATTAGCTAAGTTAACAAGCCTAATTGGAATGGTGAATTAATTCAGAAGTTGTAAGATAGAAGAGTAGTGGAAGATGTGAATATAGTATATGTGTGCAACGACAACATGTAAACTTAATAAATGACCGAATAAGCACTCACATACACATCATCGAGACACATTGTGGTGATTAAACATTTAAAGCAGTTACTATGAATGTTTAGCATTATTTAGTGCAACTAAATTTTCAGCTTTAAGTTTTATTTTTAAAAATTTTTATATTAAGAGACATTTATTAAAGCAATAAATTGTTAAATGCGAGATTAAGTGAGGTATTAGTGAATGTATATATGTATGTGCATATGTTTATGTGTGTGTGTATATGTATTCACATGCATGCTCATATATATATATATATATATATATATATATATATTATATATATATATATATGTGGGTATATGTATGTATGTATGTATGTATGTATATATATGTATGTATGTATGTATATATATATATATATGTATGTATGTATATATATATATATATATGTATGTATGTATATATATATATATATGTATGTATGTATGTATGTATATATATATATATATGTGGGTATATGTATGTATGTATGTATGTATGTATGTATGTATATATATATATATATATATATATATATATATATATATATATACATGCATAAGCAAATGCATGTGCACATCAAAATGTGCATATATGCATGTATACATATGGTTAAATGTATATACGTGTGTGGATATATATATATATATATATATTATATATATATATCAGCCTCAGTGCACTGCAAGATAGGATCCCTCTTACAAAAGGATGGCTCCCTCACAGACATGACTTTCTGAAAGACAGAAGTCAGGCAGTAGTGGCTAATGGAGCCACCTCTATGAAAACACAAATAGTGAGCAGTGTTTCACAAGGCAGTGTCTTGGGACCACTGCTTTTTATAGTGGTCCTCTCAAATATGCCTTCAAGTGTCCTGATAGCCATTCTTGCAAGCTACGCAGATGATACGAAAGTCTCGCAGAAAATACAGAACCCCAGTGATGTTGCACATCTGCAGCAGGAGTTGGACTCAATTTACAGATGGGCTGAAGATATTGATATGCAGTTTAATACTGAAAAGTTCCAACCCACGCACTACCGGCATCCAAAACTGAATATGAAACTTACAGGATACACTGGTCCACAGGGAATTTCAGTGAGGGACCTGGGTATTGACATGAGTGATGGTACCACTTTCCAAGTGCACATTACCAGGATGGCAACAAAGTGCAGATGACTGGCTGGATGGAGCCTGAGAACATTCAGAACCAGAGATAAGGAAACCATGATGGTCCTCTGGAAGACATTCGTCCTTAGCTGCCTGGATTACTGCTCACAGCTATGGTCACCCACCCGTGTGAAATAAACAGTGGACCTTGAAGCAATCCAGAGAAGATTCACAAAGAAGATCATCTCTTCGCAACAGCTCAGCTACTGGGAAAGGCTGAAACAGCTCAGACTCTACTCCCTGGAGAGAAGGCAGGAGAGGTATTCAGTAATATGCATCTGGAAGATCTTGGAAGGAATTGTGCCAAATTTGGCATTGAAA